>NC_061111.1:127237796-127237955 GCF_002878395.1 Capsicum annuum
AAATTTCCTTTTATGGCAGTTATTATGCTTTTTTCTATAGGTTTTATAATTCTATCATCTACTAAATATAATTCTATTGGCGTATCTATTCCTTCTCTAAAACATACTTTTATTAATATCTCTGTACCTCCAAGGTGTACATATTTTATTGGGTCTCCT
>NC_061111.1:127238055-127465680 GCF_002878395.1 Capsicum annuum
AATATGTTACTGTCAAATATTATTTTTTGTTCTGTTCCTCCATCATTTAAATATTCTTCCTTTGTTATTATTTTTATATCTTCTTCAGTCATTTGATTCATCTATTTTACTATCTACTTCATTATCTGTTTCATTTTCTGAAATTTCTTATATACTATCCTCACTTTCTAATTCATAATCTATATAATCTATCTGCATATATTCTGTATTATCTATTTTTATTTCTGATAATTGTTTATTTTTTGGATTTTTAGGTAATTTACAATCTCTAGCTAAATGGCCTAACTTTCCACAATTATAACAAGTACATTCTTTTATAGATTTCTTCTTTCTATATGATCTTTTGTATTTATAATTTTTTACATAATATCTTTTATTTGGTTTCTTGTATTTATATTTTAATTTTTTATATATTTTATTTTCTTATGTCTTTTTCTTTTCTTATAATATCTTTCTTCACATCCAAATTGGGGTGCTATTTTATTTTTGCAATATGCTAAATTTCTTATCAATGTTTTTTCCATTTTTAATTCTTCTCTATATTTTTCACATAAGTTTCCATACCATTGTTGTAAAAATTTTATTCTTGCTCCTAACGCATCTACTATTTTTGCCTCTTCCCAACGTTTTATTATCTTTGAACTAAATGGTTCGGGTAATTTATCAAAATATAATTTTCTTATTTCTTTACTTTCTTCTATACTATATGCTCCTTTATAATAACACTCTTTAAATGCGCAAGTATATTTATCTATATAACACATATTACATATTGCTAATTTTAACATTAAATTCCTATTTGTATCTTTTTCTTCATCTTGTTCTTCTTCTATTGTTGTCATACTACCAAATTCATCTTTTATAGCTGTTTCATATTTTTTTAATAATTCTATAGGTGTTAGTTTAGTTGTTGTTGATGATGTTCCGTCTATAGGTTTATTAGTTCTTAATACCTTCTTGCTATTTTCAGTTAGATTTGTAAACCACAATTTTACTGATCCTATTAGTGTCCTTTCTATATATTCTGGTGCATCTGTTATGTTTATATTATTATCTAATAATTGTTTTGTCATATATCCTATCCATAATTATATTATTTTTTCTGTGTCTATTACACAGTCTAGGTCTAAAAAGTTATAATTTTTATTAACTATCTATTTTGGTATCCATTTGTCATATTCATTATATTTTTTAAACTTATTCTTATAATATGTAGGTTTTCTTATTTCTGATGTTCTAGGTATTATATTTTCATCTTCTTTTTTATCAAGAGTATTTATTTCTGTGTTGGTTTTTTCTAAGTTTTCTTCATTAATTACTTCTTGTTTTTCATTGATTTCTAAATTTTTTGTATTTGTTAATATTTATGTATATGTTTCACTATCTTCTGAATCATAATTATCTGTCTCTTCAACGTCTATATTATTTATTTCTAATTCTTTGTTTTTTATTTCTAATTTTTCCTTAAATTGATTTATCTCGTTTAGTAATTTTTGTTCTCTATCTTTTTCTTCTTTTTCCTTTTGTCTTTGTTCATACAGATCTTTTAATATTTGTAGTTTTTTTTCTAATTCAGCAATCCTACTATTTTTAGTTTCTTCTATTTTTCGTATTTCTTCGGTAGTTTGTTGTTTAATTTTTCTATTTCTTTTTTCCTATCTATTTTTTCATTTTCTCTTTCTATTCTTACCATTGCTGTCAATTTATCTTCTAATTTTAATTCTTCTTTTTCTAACATTAGATATAAATGTTCACCTATTTTCTTATATCTTCTTCCTAGATTAGAAAATACTATTTTTATTTTTAATCTTTCATGATTTTCATATATTTTTTCATCTATTATAAATTCTTATTTGTTCATTTTATTGTGAATAGTTCATGTTGATATATATATATATATATATTCTAAACTATCTATTTGTGATTCTAATTTTGATATTTCATCTTTTTGTGTATTTATTGAGTTTTTACTAACTCTGGCAAATATATTATAATGTAGTCTTTCTATTCTTATTTTTAATTCTTTACATTTTTCAGAAATAATTTGTTTTAATTCTTTGTATTTTTGTATTTTATTCATTCAAACCATATTTATAATATCTTGGTGGATATCTAAATCTAATTTTATCATAATTAGGTGGTATGTGTCTCATCCTTCTAGATTTTAAATGGATTATTAATTTTGCTTCAATACTAGATATTAAGGTAATTAGGTAGACTAATCTTTGTGGGTTTTCTTTTGTTTTATTTAGACTTATATATTCTGAATAATTACTAAGTAAAGATTATTTAATTTTTCTAAAAGCTTCTCTGTTTCTAAATGGTCTTCTCATAATTAATTTAATCTATATTCAAACATATCTACTACTACTGTATTTTTTAAAAGTTTTATTTCTGTTTTTAGTCTTTTAAAGTTTCTTTAAGTTTTAATTTTTTTATAAAAATTAAGCGACGACCATCAATTTCAAATATTTTAGAAATATCTTGAAGTTTTTGAAATAAGTAAATTTTGCATTTTTCCAAGTCGGATAACACAACAACCGAACCAAATAAATGACAAAGAATTTCAACTTATGGTTATCGGCACCCGATAGACCAGATTTATGTTTTAATTCAACAAATTGATATCTTATAGTCAAAAAATGTTATCCGCCAATATAACTCAAAAAACTAGTGCTTGTGCGCTCTCTCTCACACACTTAGAATATTTTTTATAATTTCTACCAATTTTTAGAATATTGTTCCCAATTTCTTCCCTTTTTTTTTTTTTTTTAATCTCTCTCCATAAATCTCTCTTTCATTGTACTCGTTCTATAGAGATTCTTTCATGATATAGTCTTCATTATTTTTAAAAACTTCTCAGAGTTTTGGTCGCTGGAATTATTTAACTTTTAGTTGAATGATGTCGGATTTTTTTAAAATATTTTAAGGAGCTTAAATATCAATTTCGGGGGCATTTGAAAATTATTTGAAGGAACTGTGTTATTTTTAATATTTTTGGGTACGAGAATCTATATATATATATGCAACAATAACTTCAACACAAGTTCAAGTCTAAGACAAGAACACTTATGAAGTTCTTTAACACCTTCAACAGAAGATTATGAATAATCTATCCAAGAAGTATTTTATTTTTCAGAAATGAGATGAAACAAAATTTTTAAGGCCAAGTTCCCCGACTTCACGGAGTGTCCTTAAGGAATAATTCCCCTCACTATACCCAAGGTTGTAGAATCTTCCTCCCAGGATAAAGTGGTCAAACAAATCAACTGTAGTGGTACCTCAAACAATTGGAATCTCTTCGAACTCACTCAATGATTTGACTGATCACACGAAATATTTTGAAGACAAGAAGAGTTTGCATATTCAAAAAATTCATACCTAAACCTGTGGATAAAAGTAGGTTTATATAGCCATTAGGTGCCTCTTTTGAAAGGTGGCAATAGTTCACGTAAAAGGTGTAACCTTTTCTGGAAAATCATGTGTGTTTGTCCAAAGGATGCGTCTTTTTTGAATAGGTAAACCATTTCATGAATCAGCGTGCCATTTCATTAAAGGGTTGCATCCCTTCCGAAGCATCAATTCGTTTCTGCACTGCATTTCGAAAGAGTGTTTCCGCTACTACATGCATGCATATAAATGCAGGATCAAAACACAGAAACAATTTGTTGTATTTTTTCCTTTGGTATTTTCGGAATAAATTTTTGGCAAATAAACTTTGTCCATAAAGATAGATCTCATCGATCGATCATTTGACAAATCCAAATCCAAATTCGAAGCCGAGCCTAGTGAGTGACGATGACGATGGCGCGAGGCACACCTTGTTTTTGCCTCACTATCCATGTGGTGTAAGTGATTCTTATTATAAATACTTCAAAGTTCTTTTCTCCCACCAATGTGGGAGAATTAGTGAAGTTTTCCTTAAAAGAGTACACTTTTCATTTTAGTGTCTCTCTTTCTCTCAACTATTTTTCCTCTATTTTCCATTCACATTTTTCATACATATTGAACCCAACAATTCTCCACATGAATGGAGAATGGCTACTTTTTCATAAAATTTTACGGACAAGTATATAATCATCAAGCAAAGACTGATTGCATTTGGATAAGTGGGTTTCCCTTTGAACTTTTCGTAGTGAACATGCATCGGATGCACTTGGTCAATCGATAGATTTGATATCTTTTAACTGTTGAGCTTTAATATACACCTAGACAACACATGTCACATAACCAGCCTTTTACCATTTATGGTTCTCAAAGTTTTGTTCTTTTAAGCCATGAACACGTCCCAGTTTTATGAAAGCATAAAGAATAGGACTTTGCTAACATTCTCCTTAAAGCGGCTTCCACTTTGCCCTCACATAGGTGATTTCTAAATGTTCAATCCTATATATTAAACTATTTGGTTAAATCTGCCATATTTAGATAATCATTAAAAGACTTCACACTATAAGTCTTATTCTCGTTTACTAAATATTGTCTACATCATGAGAATAGGTTGGGTATTTTACAATGTTGAACCTATCAGACACAATTTTGTTTGATCTTCTTGAACCGAGCTCTTGGGATCTCCAGACTGCTAGATAGAATTACCTTTATGCTGACTTGTCCTGGGACTTAAACCTATTTCCTTGGATGTTCTCTCAACTCCTTCTCTAGATAGGCCTTTTTTAAGTCAATCCGACACATTATCCTTTGACTTCAAATAGTCAACAGTGATAATTCCACTAGAGGGAAGTTCTCTAGCAGTAATATGTCTACATCTTATGTGACGAGATTTACCATTGTACATAAATGCTCCCTGCCCTACCTATTGCTGCTTGGATATCACAGTGTATACATACTGGTGGCACTAGTTTGGACAAATAAGGAATATCTTCCAAGAAATTCTGAAGTCATTCTTCTTCTTCACCGACTTAATCTAATGCGATAAATTTGTATTCCACTGGAGAGCGAGCAATACAAGTCTGTTTGGATGATTACCAAGAGACCGCTTTTCCACCGATAGTAAATACATATCCCCTTGTGGATTTTACTTTGTTCGATCCGGTGATCCAATTTGCATCACTATATCTTTCAAGTACCACTGGATATTTATTATAATGTAAAGTGTAGTCTTGAGTGTATTTAAGATACCTCTAAAATCTTTTCATTTCCATCCAATGAGTTTTATAAGAATTACTCGTGCATCAACTCAACTTACTTATAGCGCATGCTATGTCTAATTGTGTACAGTTCATTATATACATTAAACATCCCAATACTCTTGCTAACTCCAATTGTGAGTCACTTTCATCTTCATTCTTTCGAAGTGCAAAGCTTATATCCAATGGAGTCTTGGAAATACTAAATTCTATATACTTAAATTTGTCAAGTAACTTTTAGATGTAATGAGACTGTGACAATGCCAACCCTTTTGGAGTTCTATAGATTCTTATCCCTAAGATCACATCCAAAAATCCAAGGTCTTTCTTATTGAACTTGATCTCGAGCATTCATTTTGTTACATTTATGTCTGAAATGTCTCTATTGATGATCAATATATCATCCGCATCTAAGTACACAATGACTTAGTGATTTAGAGTATCTTTAATATAAACACATTTATCACATTCATTAATTTTGAATCTGTTTGCCAAACTAGTTTGGTCAAACTTTGCATTCCATTGCTTATGTGCTTGTTTTAGTCCATAAAGTCACTTAACAAGTTTACACACCTTTTTTTTTTGAAACCACAAAACCCTCAGGCTGATCCATATAAATTTCTTCCTCCAATTATCCATTTAGAAATGCAGTTTTCACATCCATTTGATTGATTTCAAGATCATATACCGCCGCTAAGGCAATTAACATTTGAATCGATGTTATCCTTATTACCGGTGAGTATGTATCAAAGTAATCAAGGCATTCTTTTTGTTTGAAGCCTTTTACTACAAGTCTTGCCTTGTATTTATCAATAATACCATCCACTTTCATTTTCCTTTTAAAGACCCATTTAGATCCTAAAGGTTTGTTTCCTGGAGGAAAATCATCCAATTGCCACGTATGGCTGCTTAAGATTGAATCAATCTCACTATCGACTGCCTCTTTCTAAAAGGATGAGTCCGAAAATGCCATCACATTCTAAAATGTTTGAGGCTTATTTTCTAAGAGATATATTACAAAATTAGATCCAAACAAAGTTGACGTTCTTGACGTATACTACGTCTTGGATTCTCATTATTATGTACATTCCCACATGGTTTATCTCGAGGTCGTTTAGACCTTCCATAAAACTGTTTGTGTATAGTTTAATATGGATAAATGTTTTCAAAGAATTCAGCATTATCTGATTCAATTACCGTATTTTCATTAATATCCATATGTTCGGATTTATGAACCAAAAACTGACATGGTTTACTACTTTTAGCATATCCTATGAACACACAGTCCATTGTCTTAGGTCCTATCTTAACCCTTTTAGGAATAGAAACTTGGACCTTTGCTAGATACCCCCACACTTTGAAATATTTCAAGTTAGGTTTCCTTTCTTTCAAATTTTCATAAGGAATTGATTGTGTCTTACTCTAGGTAACTCTATTGAGTGTTCAGTTGGCCGTAATAATAGCCTCCCCTACAAGCTTTGTAAATCTAAAATTATAAGTAAGACATTCATCATTTCCTTCAAATTTTGGTTTTTCTTTTCTATAATTACATTAGATTGAGGTGAATATGGGGTCGTAGTTTGATTGACAATTACATTCTCTACACATATTTCGGCGAAGGGAGATTCATATTCTCTGCCCCTATCACTTCTTATAGTTTTGATCTTTTTCTCTAACTGATTTTCAACTTCAGTTTTTTTTACCTAAACACATCTATTGCTTTATCCTTACAATTTAGTAAGTAGACATAACAATATCTAGTGTAATTGTCAATAAAAGTTATGAAATATTTTTTCCCACCACGTGATGGTGTTGACTTTATATCATAAATATCAGTGTGGATTAAGTCTAAGCGATTGGAATTCCTTTAAATGGACTTATACAGATCCTTAACATACTTTGATTCCACACAAGTTTGACACTTTGATTTATTGCACTCAAAGTTTGACAAAGCTTCTAAGTTAATCAATTTTCATAATGTTTTGTAATTAACATGGCCTAGTCGTTCATGCCACAAATTGGGAGACTCAAGCAAGTAAGGCAAATTTGAACTTTTATTGATCTCAACATTCATTTTGAATAGGCCCTTATTGAGGTAGCCTTTTCCTACATACATTTCTCCTTTACAAAGTATAATTTTTTTAAAAATAAATACGCATTTGAATTCATTTTTGTCTAGAAGTGAAATAGAAATCAAGTTCTTCCATAACTCCGAAATATACAAGACATTTTTATGTGTCAACACTTTACTGGAAGTCGCCCTCAAGAATATTTTTCCTGTTACTTGAACTTTTACAGTAGCAGAGTTTGCCATGTATATCTTTTCTTCTACTTGAGCCGGAGCAAACGTCGAAAACAACTCTTTGTTATCACAAACATAGTGTGTGGCACCAGAATCCATCCACCATTCGCAAGCATTTCCCACTAAGTTGCATTCGGAAAGCATAGCACACAGATCATCCATTTATTTCTTAGACTCAGCCAAATTTGCTTGGTCCTTCTTCTTCCCTTTCTTTGGGGTACGACAATCCCTAGAGTTGAGGACAATCTTGCCATAGTTGAAGAACTTTCCCTTGAATTTTTTCTTAGGTTGATTGCTTTCATTTCCAGTTTTCTTTCGCTTTATGGAGTTATTTTGGTCATCTTCTACAGTGTTTGCTCCATTCATTGCAGAATTGCCTCTTGACCTTCTTTCCACAGTCTTATTATCTTTTTCAATGCATAGTTATACAATCAGATCTTTGAATAACATTCTTTACATTTGTGTTTCAAATAGTTCTTAAAGTCTTTCCACAAAGGTGGTAACTTCTTTATTATTGCTGCTACTTGTAATGCCTCATTCATGATCAGACCTACTATAAAGGTTAAATGAATATTAATACCATTTTTAAATGGTTCAAAAAAGGTATTTTTCTAAATTATACCTTTCATAAGGAGATCATGGATGATCACTTGCAGTTCGTGCACTTGGAAAACAACAGACTTGTTGTCTACCATTTTATACTCCAGGAATCTTGCAACAAGGAACTTTTTAGTTCCTACATCCTCCATTTTGTACATCTGTTATAACGCTCACCATAACTTTTTCGATATCTTTATTCCTCTATACATATTATAAAGGTTATCTTGGAGACTACTCAAGATGCAATTCCTGCAATGGAAATTTGAGTATTTCCAAGCCTCTACAATCATGAAGCATTCTTTTTCAAAGGTTCCCTTGGGCACCTCCGGAGCTTTCTCAACCATGAACCATTGGAGACAGAGAGTTTTGAGGTAGAAAAATATTTTCTGCTGCCATCTCTTGAAGTCCATACCTGCGAACTTTTTGGGTTTCTCCGCTAGTGTCATAGCTTGCGGAAAATTAGTAAGACTCGCCATGGCAATACTAGTTGCCACCATTGTCATTCCAGCATCATGCATTTGACTATCAGTTACCATTTTCCTGTCACCATAAGATAGTACCTTTAGTGTATTGAAATACTTAAAAAAATTGCAGTAACTTTAAACACTTTTTGTTTCTAGTTTAACGATGTATTTTTTATCACTTCCAATCATCAACAGAGTGATCTTTAACTTGTTATAAAGATTTTATGTCTTCAAATAACTAGTTAAGTTCAAACGGAGTACAAAGCTTAAAGCTTTAATATCCAAAAAAAAGTTATACAGATTCCGAAAGTATTATTCCTTAAGATTGTTATTTTCAATGTTTTTTGTTACAAGACTCTATATATATATGCAACAATAACTTCAATACAAGTTCAAGTTTAAGACAAGAACACTTATGAAGTTCTTTAACACCTTCAACACAAGATTACGAATAATCTATCCAAGAAGTATGCTATTTTTAAGAATTGAGATGAAATAGAACTTTAAAGGACAAGTCCCCTGACTACATGGAGTGTCTTTGAGGAATAATTCCCCTCACAGTACCCTAGGTTGTGGAATCTTCCTCCCAGGATAAAATAGCCAAACAAACCAACTGTAGCAGTACCTCAAAAAATTTAAATATCTTCGAACTCACTCAACAATTTGATTGATCACACAGAATACTTTGAAGACAAGAAGATTTTGCATATTAAGAAAATTCACACCTAAACCTGGGGATAAAAGCAAGTTTATATAGCCATCAGGTGTATCTTTTCAAAGGTGGCAATAGTTCATCTAAAAGGTGTATCTTTTTCTAGAAAATCATGTCTGTTCGTCTAAAGAATGCGTCTTTTCTGAACAGGCATACCATATCATGAATCAGTATGTCATTTCATTGAAGGGTTGCACCCTTCCGAAGCATCAATTTCTTCTGCACTACATTTTGAAATAGTGTTTCTGCTACTGCATGCATGCATATAAATGGAGGATCAAAACACAGAAATAATTTGTTACATTTTTCCCTTTGGGATTTTTGGATTAAATTTCTATCAAATAAACTTTGTCCAAAAAGATATATCTTATCAATCGGTCATTTGACAAATCCAAATCCAAATCTGAAGCCGAGCTGAGTGAATGACGATGACTATGGCATGAGGTACCACCTTGTTCTTATCTCACGATCCATGTGGAGTAAGTGCTTCTTATTATAAATAATTCAAAGTTTCCTTCTCCTATCAATGTGGGAGAATTAGTGAACTTTCCCTTAAAAAGAGTACATTTTCCAATTTAGTGTCACTCTTTCTCTCTACTATTTTCTCTATTTTCCATTCACACTTTTCATACATATTGAACCCAACAATCCCCTACATAAAAGGGGAAAGGCTACTTTTTCATAATATTTTACGGAAAAGTATGTGATCATCAAGCAAAGACTGATTGCATCTGGATAAGTAGGTTTTCCTTTGAACTATCCATAGTGAACATGCATCGGATACACTCAGTCTTTCGGTAGATTTGATATCTTTGAACCGTCGAGCTTTAATATGCACCTAGATAACACATGTAACACTACCAGTCTTTTACCATTTATGGTACTCACGGTTTTTTTCTTTTCAGCCATGAACACGTCCCAGTTTCATGAGAGCATAGAGAATAGGCCTTTACTAACATTCTCCTTATAGCGGCTTTCACTTCTCCCTCACATAGATAATTTCTAAAATTTAAATCCTATAGATTAAACTATTTGGTCAAATCTACCAAATTTAGATAATCATTAAAAGACTTCGCCCCATAAGTCTTTTCCTTATTTAATAAACAATGTCTTCATCATGAGAATGGGTTGGGTATTTTACAAAGTTGAACCTGTCAGACACAACTTTGTTTGATCTCCTTAAACCAAACTCTTGGGATCTCCAGACTGCTAGATAGAATTACCGCTATGCTGACTTGTCCTAGGCCTTAAACCCATTCCCTTGGATGTTCTCTCAACTCCTTCTCTAGATAGTCCTTTTATAAGTGGATCCAACATATTATCCTTTGACTTCACATAGTCAACAGTGATAATTCCACTAGAGGAAAGTTTTCTTATAGTATTATGTCTCCATTTTATGTGATGAGATTTACCATTGTACATATATTCTCCCTGCCTTACCTATTGCTTCTTGGCTATCACAGTGTATATATACTGGTGGCACTAGTTTAGGCCAATACAAAATATCTTTCAAGAAATTTCGAAGCCATTCTATTTCTTCATCGGCTTAATCTAATGTGATAAATTTAGATTCCATTGGAGAGCGAGCAATATAAGTATGTTTGGATGATTTTCAAGACACCGCTCCTCTACCGACAATAAATACATATACACTCATGGATTTTATTTCATTCGATCCGATGATCCAATTTTATCACTATGTCCTTCAAGTACAACTATATATTTATTACAATGCAAAGCGTAGTCTTGAATGTATTTAAGATACCCCAAAACTTTTTTCATTTCCATCCAATGAGTTTTATTAGGATTACTCGTGTACCGACTCAACCTACTTATAGCGCATGCTATGTCTGGTTGTGTACAGTTCATTATACACATTAAACACCTAATACTCTTGCATACTCTAATTTTAAGTCACTTTCACCTTCATTCTTTCGAAGTACAAAGCTTACATCCAATGGAGTCTTGGCAATACCAAATTCTATATACTTGAATTTGTCAAGTATCTTTTTGATGTAATGAGACTGTGACAATGCCAACCCTTATGGAGTTCTATGGATTCTTATCCCTAAGATCACATCTGCAACTCCTAGATATCAAACTTGTTCTTGAGCATTCATTTCGTTGCATTTATGTTTGAAATGTCTCTACTGATGATCAACTTCTCATCTACCTATAAACATACAATGACTTGGTGATTTGGAGTGTCTTTAATATAAACACATTTATCATATTCATTAATTTTGATTTCGTTTGCCAACATGGTTTGGTCAAACTTTGCATGCCATTGCTTAGGAGCTTGTTTTAGTCCTTAAAGTGACTTAACAAGTTTACACACTTTTTTTTCTTTTTCTGGAACCACAAAACCCTCAGGCTGCTCCAAGTAAATTTCTTCCTCCAATTCTCTATTTAGGAATGCGGTTTTCACATCCATTTGATGGATTTCAAGACCATATTCCTCCTCCAAGGCAATTAACATTCAAATCGATGTTATCCTTGTTACCGGTGAGTATGTATCAAAGTAATCAAGGCCTTCTTTTTGATTGAAGCTTTTTACTACAAGTCTTGCCTATTATGCATCAATAGTAACATCCACTTTCATTTTCAATTTGAAGATCCATTTAAATCCTAAAGGTTGGTTTCCCGGAGGAAGATCAACCAATTTCCATGTATTGTTGCTTAAGATTGAATCAATCCCACTATCGACTACCTCTTTTTAAAAGGATAAGTTCGAAGATACCATCGCTTCCTAAAATGTTTGAGGCTCATTTTCTATGAGAAATATGACAAATTCTAACCAAATGAAGTTGGCATTCTTTGATGTGTACTTCGTCTTGGATTCTCATCATTATGTACATTCTCATTTGGTTCATCTCGAGGTCGTTTTGACCCTCCACTAGACTATTCATGTCTAGTTTTATATGGATAAATGTTTTCAAAGAAATCAACATTCTCTGATTCAATTATCATATTTTCATTAATATTCGGATGTTCGGATTTATGAATCAAAAACTGACATGCTTTACTACTTTAAGTATATCCTATGAACTCGCAGTCCATTGTCTTAGGTTCTATCTTAACCCTTTTAGACATTGGAACCTAAACCTTTGCTTGACACCCCCACACTTTGAAATATTTCAAGTTGGGTTTCATTTCTTTTAATTCTTCATAAGGAATCAATTGTGTTTTACTATGGGGAACTCTACTGAGTATTCAGTTGGATGTAATGATAGCCTCCCCCCACAAGCTTTGCAGTAAATCAAAACTTATAAGTAAGACATTCATTATTTCCTTTAAAGTTCGGTTTTTCCTTTCCACAATTTTATTAGATTGAGGTGAATATGGGGCCATAGTTTAATGGACAATTCCATTCTCTACACATATTTCGATGAAGGGAGATTTATATTCTCTACCCCTATCACTTCTTGTAGTTTTGATCTTTACTCTAACTGATTTTCAACTTCAGTTTTGTATTGCCTAACTGTTTTTATTGCTCCATCCTTACTATTTAGCAAGTAGACATAATAATATCTAGTGCAATCGTCAATAAAATTTATGAAATACTTTTTCCCACCACGTGATGGTGTTGACTTAATATCGCAAATATAAATGTGGATTAAGTATAAGGGATTTAAATTCCTTTCAACGAACTTATACGGATTCTTAGCATACTTTGATTCCAAACAAGTTTGACACTTTGATTTATTGCACATTTTAGCAAAACTTCTAAGTTAATTAATTTTCGTAATGTTTAGTAACTAACATGGCCTATTCGTTCATGCCACAAATTGGGAGACTCAAGTAAGTACAAAGAATTTGAACTTTTATTGATTTCAACATTCATTAAATTCATTTTGAATAGGTCCTCATTAAGGTAGCCTTTTCCTGCTTAAACTTCTCCTTTACTAAGTACAATTTTTCGGGAATCAAATACACATTTGAATCCGTTTTTGTCTAGATGTGAAATAGAAATCAAACTCTTCTATAACTCTGGAACAAACACGACATTGTTAAGTATCTACACTTGGTTGGAAGTCACCTTCAAGCACACTTTTCCTGTTCCTTCTACTTTTGTAGTAGCGGAGTTTGCTATGTAGATCTTTTCTTCTACTCGAGCCACAGTGAACATCGAAAACAACTTCTTGTTAGCAAGAACATGGTGGGTTACACCAAAATCCATCCACTATTCGCAAAGATTTCCTACAAAGTTGCATTCAGAAAGCATAGTACACAGATCATCTGTTTCTTTCTTAGACACAACCAAATTTGCTTGGTCCTTCTTCTTCCCTTTCTTCGAGGAACGGAAATCCATAGACTTATGGCCAATCTTGCCATAGTTGAAGTACTTTCCCTTGAATTTCTTCATGGGTTGATTTCTTTCATTTCCTGTTTTCTTTTGCTATTTGGAGTTGTTTTGGTCATCTTCTACAATGATTGCTTGATTTATTACTGAATTAACTCTTGAACTTCTTACCGTAGTCTTATTATCTTCTTTAATGCATAGCCGTACAATCAGATCTTTGACTGACATCTTCTTACGTTTGTATTTTAAATAGTTCTTAAAGTCTTTCTACAAAGGTCTTAGCTTCTCTATTATTGCTACTACTTGAAATGCCTCTATCATGATCCGACCTACAATAAAGGTATTTGTCAAAATTATACCTTCCATAAGGAAATCATGGATGATCACTTGCAGTTCCTGCACTTGGGAAACAATAGACTTGTTGTCTACTATTTTATACTCCAGGAATCTTTCAACAAAGAACTTTTTAGTTCCTGTATCCTTCATCTTGTACTTCCATTCTAGAACTCCCCATAACTCTTTCGATGTCTTTGTTGCGCTGTACACATTGTGAATGTCATCTTGGAGTCCACTTAAGATATAATTCCTGCAAAGGAAATCTGAGTGTTTCCAATCCTCCATAATCACAAAGCATTCTTTTTCAGAGGTTCCCTCGGGAACCTCCAGAGCTTTCTCAACCGTGAACCTGTGAAGACCGAGAGTTGTGAGGTATAAGAACATTTTTTGCTTCTATCTCTTAAGTTCAATACCCGCAAACTTTTTGGGTTTCTCCGCCGGTGCCATAGCTTGTGGAGCATTAGTACGACTCGTCATGGGAATACTAGTTGCCTCCATTGTCATTGCAGCATTATGCATTTGACTATCACTTGTCGTTTTCCTGTCACCATAGGATAGTACCTTTAATATATCAAAATACTTATTAAAAAATTGCAGCAACTTTAAACACTTATTGTTCCTAGTTTAACGGTGAAGTTTTTATGACTTCCAATCTTCAACCAAGTGATCATTAACTTGTGATGAAGATTTTAGGTCTTCAAATCACTAGTTACGTTCAAACAGAGTAGAAAACTTAAAACTTTAATCCCCAAAAACAAGCTATACAAATTCCGAAAGTATTATTCCTTAAGATTGTTATTTTTAATGTTTTTGGGTACAAGACTCTGGGTATATATGCAACAATAACTTCAATACAAGTTCAAGTCTAAGAAAAGAACACTTATGAAGTTCTTTAATACCTTCAACACAAGATTGCGAATAATCTATCAAAGAAGTATTCTATTTTTCTGAAATGAGATGAAACAAATTGTTTAAGGACAAGTCCCCCAACTACACGAAGTGTCCTTAATGAATAATTTCCATCACTGTACCCGAGGTTATGAAATCTTCCTCCCAGTATAAAATGTCCAAACAAACCAACGGTAGTGGTACCTCAAATAATTTGAATCTCTTCGAACTCACTCAACGATTTAATTGATCATACAAAATATTTTGAAGACAAGAAATGTTTGTATATATTCAGAAAATTTGCACCTAATCCTGTGGATAAAAGTAGGTTTATATAGCTATCAGGTGCCTCTTCTGAAAGGTGGAAATGGTTCACTTAAAATGTGTAACCTTTTCTAGAAAATCATGTCTGATCGTCCAAAGAATGCGTCTTTTCCAAACAGGCATACCATTTCTTGAATCAGTGTGTTATTTCGTTGAAGCCCTTATGAAGTATCAATTTACTTCTACACTGCATTTCAAAATAGTGTTTTCGCTACTGCATGTATGCATACAAATGGAGGATCAAAACACAAAAATAATTTGTTGTGTTTTTTCCTTTGGTATTTTTGGATTAAATTTCTGTAAAATAAACTTTGTCCAAAAAGATAAATCTCATCGATCGATCATTTGACAAATCAAAATCCAAATCCAAATTTGAAGCCGAGCCGAGCGAGTGACTTCGATGAAGGCGTGAGGCACCACCTTGTTCTTGCCTTACTGTCCATGTTGAGTAAGTGCTTCTTATTATAAACACTTCAAAGTTCCCTTCTCCCACCAATGTGGGAGAATTAGTGAACTTTCCCTTAAATAGAGTACACTTTCCATTTTAGTGTCACCCTTTCTCTACACTATTTTCCCCTCAATTTTCAATACACACTTTTCATACATATTGAACCTAACAATCCCCAACATGAATGCGAAATGACTACTTTTTCGTAAAATTTTACGGATAAGTATGTGATCATTAAGCAATGACTGCGATCATTAAGTATGTGATCATTAAGCAATGACTGAATGCATCCAGATAAGTGGGTTGTCCTTTGAACTTTTCGTAGTGATCATGCATCGGATGAACTTGTTCAATTGGTAGATTTGATATCCTTGAACCATAGATCTTTAATGTACCCCTAGACAACACATGTCATATAACCAGCATTTTAATGTTTATGGTTCTCATGATTTTGTTCTTTTCAGCCATAATCACTTCTTGGTTTCATGAGAGCATAGAGAATAGGCCTTTATCAACTGTAATGCCCTGAATCTGGTACCTGAAATACTACATGGTTCCCATAACCCCGAAGGACCATAAGCTAACCCATGATTGATATCTGTAAACTAAGCACTGAATAATAGTAATAATATCGTTAATGCGGAAACATGAACTGAAAGGCCATAAGGTTCAATACTAGTACATAACTAAAAAGTATGGTATAACAATACCAAAATAGCTGAGATAATTATCTGAACATACTGTAGTCTGAAAGCCTCAAAACTATCTGAATAAGGAGTTGATGAGACATGTCCCCAACTAACTCCAACTACTAAAATAAACTAAAAACTTAAATAGTAATATGATCATCATGTCCTCAAATGATGAGGACATACTGCTAACTCTAATAACCGAACTGGGATGCTACTGGTTCTCTGGAGCTCATGCTTCTAAACCTATGGTAAATACACCATAGCGCAAATGCATCAGTACTTTGAATATACTAGTATTCAAGTGAGGTAGGATGAATGCAATAGGTTCATATGCATGAACAATATTAACTAACTGACTAACATGAAAGTAAGAATACATGCATGTATACATAACTGTAACTGAGATCGTGCTAGGACTAAATACTAAGTTATGACTACTGTGTTTTTCTAATAACATAGAATTCCTGATATATAAGGCACTGATACTATGTTACTGATACATGAATAACTGTGTCTGATAGTTCTAATTATGAATAACTAGTCTGGTTAACTATATCTGATAATCCTAAAGATGAATACTGATGACATAAGTTTTGATAACTGATATAACTGATAACATGAATAACTATATCTGATAGTCCTGAATCTGATGGAGCTATCTGAGTTTTGTTTTATATCTGAGTTGTCTATATCTGACAGTCCTAAAATCTGAAGAACTATCTAAGTTCTTTTACTGAGGCTAAGACTGAGATTGAAACTATAACTGTGGGAAGTAGTCATATAACCGACATGTCCTATGTATACTATTATAGCTAAGCTAGGGTCCAATCTTTGCCCTGACTGGAAGGGCATCAATATCGCGCCACTGGTAAAAACAATTGTGAGTAGCCCTCATATAATAGGTTAATCTAATGAGAATAGTGGGAACCCTCATATAGCAGGTTAGGACACCTCATCTACCCTCATATAATAAGCTATGATATCTCGCCTACATTGGCTAAGTAGTTCTGGAATGAAGAATGACTTCTAAGAATCACACCCTCAAAATAACAGGTGAGTTTCCATCTTTGGGATCACTCGGTGCTAACTCCTACTCCCATCTGAATAGACTGATCAAGATTAATTGAACTGAACTGATACTGATGGTATTTCTTAGCTGAGCTAAGCAGAGTTCACTGAGTTTCATGGACTGACGGAATACTACTGAGATCTGAGGACTGACTGAGAGTACTGATGTTACTGAAACTACTATGATTTTTTAAGTTCCCAAGATCACTGAGTACTGAAATCATTGAGATTACTAAACTACTAAGATTTTCTAAGGTTACTGAGTTACTGAACTTTCTTGAGTCATATGACTGACTAAATTTTATGAAGCATGGATTGACAAAGGATATCGTGAAGACGTAATATTGGCTCTAAGTACACAACTATATTTTTCAGGTATAAGTATCCCCAAGACTCGATAGAAGGAAACTAACTCAACATGACACTTCTTGATCATAGGAATAAACTTCACAATTCATAATGCCATAAGTAGGGGATTCATACTACACATGGTTCTCAATATGTTATACATGGAAGGGAATGCATGTAACATGTATATACTTTCATAACTTCAATGTCATGGGCATTCCACATCACAACAATCAATACACAACAATGGCATAGACTTCATGTTGAATCATAAGGGATAGAGCATGGACTTGTCATTTAAGCACTATTGAGTCATGAAAACATGATTTTTATCATTCTAGGTATTTTAGCAAACACCTTACATGCACAACTTTGGGCATAGGTATACTTATCAATTTAACAATCTTAAGTTACCCAAACTCATGGATTTCAACTAACATGCTCACATATTTCATGAAAATATACCTTGAAACCCAAATAACAATCATCAACATGAACGTAATCATACCACATCAAGATAATCACAATTTATTATGTAGAACTTGATTCTTGAGCTCCATGGATGAACACTACACATACCTCAGTTCGTGATTTCATGAAGATTGACGGTGAAACCTTCTTAAATTTGAATCCCCAATAGAAACCCTAGCTTGTTCTTGAGAGAAAATTGAGAGAAACTAGTATATTTTGGGTGAAGAATGGCTAAATCATGTGTTATTGGGTTTACATAGGGTTGAGAAATTAACCCTTTTAACCCTCGGATGCGTATTTTATTTCTGAGAAAATTTCTTGATTTGGCAGGCTAGCGCAACGTGGCGCTATCACACTGTGTCATTGGAAATTGTCAACTGGGAACTAGGCTGATGGCACGATATGGTGAAATCACGTTGCAATACTGGATGGGACCTAAAAGTTCACCGTGATGTGGTGGTATCGTGCTGAGACACTAGGAAAAGGATGATTCTGAATTTGAGCCCTGGCACGATACGCCATAATCGTAGAGGCTCACTAAATTTTGATGATTTCCATTATGACCTACTCCGTGATGCACTGATGGCTCAGGTGGTACACTGTCTCACTTAAAAGGCTCTAACTCTTCGCCCGGGTATTGAATTTGGGAGAATTTGGTATCAATGGAAATTTTATTGAGTTTCCCACTTGAAAAAAGCAAAAATATTGAAAATAACACATGCATAAAAGTTGATTTATCTTTGAAAAAAGTTTTTAACATTTCTGGAATGAATTTAAGCTAGGTAGAAGTACGGGGTATTACACTAACATTCTCCTTGATGCGATTTCCACTTCGCCCTCACATAGGTGATTTCTAAACATTCAATCCTATAGATTAAACTATTTGGTCAAATCTGCCAAATTTAGATAATCATCAAAAGACTTCACACCATAAGTCTTATCCTCGTTTACTAAATATTGTCTACATAATGAGAATGGGTTGGGTATTTAACAATGTTGAACCTGTCAGGCACAACTTTATTTGATCTCCTTGAACCTAGCTCTTGGGATCTCCATTCTTCTCGGTAGAGTTACCGCCATGGTGACTTGTCCTAGGCCTTAAACCCATTCCCTTGGATGTTCTCTCAGCTCCCTCTCTAGATAGGCCTTTTTTAAGTCAATCCGACACATTATCCTTTGACTTCAAATAGTCAACAGTGATAATTCCACTAGAGGGAAGTTTTCTAGCAGTAATATGTCTACATCTTATGTGACGAGATTTACCATTGTACATAAATGCTCCCTGCCCTACCTATTGCTGCTTGGCTATCAAAGTGTAACATATTGGTGCCACTGATTTGAGCCAATAAGGAATATCTTACAAGAAATTCTGGATCCATTCTTCTTCTTCACCGTCTTTATCCAATGTGATAAATTTAGATTCCACTGTAGAGGAGCAATACAAGTCTGTTTGGATGATTTTCAAAAGACCGCTCCTCCATCGATAGCAAATATATTTCCACTCGTGGATTTTACTTTGTTCGATCCGGTGATCCAATTTGCATCACTATATCCTTCAAGTACCACTGGATATTTATTATAATGCAAAGTGTAGCCTTGAGTGTATTTAAGATACCCCAAAACTCTTTTCATTGCCATCCAATTAGTTTTATTAGGATTACTCGTGTACCAACTCAACTTACTTATAGCGCATGCTATGTATGGTTTTGTACAGTTTATTATATACATTAAACATCCTAATACTCTTGCGTACTCCAATTGTGAGTCACTTTTACCTTCATTCTTTCAAAGTGCAAAGCTTACATCCAACGGAGTCTTGGCAATACCAAATTCCATATACTTGAATTTGTCAAGTACCTTTTAGATGTAATGAGACTGTGATAATGCCAACCCTTGTGGAGTTCTATGGATTTTTATCCCTAAGATCACATTCACAATTTCAAGGTCTTTCATATCAAACTTTCTCTCGAGCATTCATTTTGTTGCATTTATGTATGAAATGTGTCTACTGATGATCAACATATCATCCACATATAAACACACAATGACTTGGTGATTTGAAGCGTCTTTAATATAAACACATTTATAACATTCATTAATTTTGAATCCATTTGCCAACATGGTTTGGTCTAACTTTGTATGCCATTGGTTAGGTGTTTGTTTTAGTCCATAAAGTGACTTAACAAGTTTACATACCTTATTTTCTTTTCCTGAAACCACAAAACCCTTAGGTTGTTCCATGTAAATTTCTTCCTCTAATTCTCTATTTAGGAATGCGATTTTCATATCTATTTGATGGATTTCAAGATCATATACCTCTGCCAAGGCAATTAACATTCGAATCAATGTTATTCTTGTTACCAGCGAGTATGTATCAAAGTAATCAAGGCCTTTTTTTTGTTTGAAGACTTTTACTACAAGTCTTTCCTTGTATTTGTCAATAGTACCATCCATTTACATTTACTTTTTGTAGATCTATTTAGATCCTAAAGGTTTGTTTCTTGGAGGAAGATCAACCAATTCCCACGTATGGTTGCTTAAGATTGAATGAATCTCACCATCAACCTCCTTTTTCCAAAAGGGTGAATCCATAGAAGCCATCACTTCCTTAAATGTTTGAGGCTTAGTTTCTAAGAGAAATGTTACTAAATCTGATTGAAATAAAGTTGACATTCTTTGACATGTAATACATCTTAGTTTACCATCATCATATACCTTCTCACTTGGTTCATCTTGAGGTCATTTAGATCCCCCACTAAACTGTTCATGTTTAGGTTTATACTGATAAATATTTTCAAAGAAATCAGCATTATCTGATTCGATTATTGTGCTTTCATTAATATTCAGATGTTAGGATTTATGAACAAAAAATCTACATGATTTACTACTTTTAGCATATCTTATGAATATGCATTCCACCGTCTTAGGTCCTATCTTAACCCATTTACTCATAGGAACTTGGACCTTTGCTAGACACATCCATACTTTAAAATATTTCAAGTTGGATTTCCTTTCTATTTTTCATAAGGAATTGATTATGTCTTACTATAGGGAACTTTATTGTGTATTTGGTTGGCTGTAATGATAGCCTCCCCCCACAAGCTTTGCGATAAACCAGAACTTATAAGTAAGGTATTCATTATTTTCTTCAAAGTTTGGTTTTTTCTTTCCACAATTCCATTAGATTTAGGTGAGTATAGGGTCGTAGTTTGATGGACAATTCCATTCTCTATACATATTTTGGAAAAGGGAGATTCATATTCTCCACCCATATCACTTCTTATAGTTTTGATCTTTTTCTCTAATTGATTTTCAACTTCAGTTTTTTTTTTGCCTTAACGCATCTATTGTTTCATCCTTACTATTTAGCAATTAAACATAACAATATCTAGTGTAATCGTCAATAAAAGTTATGAAACTTTTTTTCCCATCACGTGATAGTGTTGACTTCATATCACAAATGTTAGTATGGATTAATTCTAAGGGATTGGAATTCCTTTCAATGGACTTATACGGATGCTTAACAAACTTTAATTCCACACAAGTTTGACACTTTGATTTATTGCACTCAAAGTTTTGCAAAACTTCTAGGTTAATCAGTTTTTATAATGTTTTGTAATTAACATGGCCTAGTCTTTCATGCCACAAATTGGGAGATTCAAGCAAGTAAGAAGGATTTAAAATTTTATTGATTTCAACATTCATTACATTTATTTGAATAGGCCCTCATTGAGGTAGCCTTTTCCTACATACACTTCTCCTTTACTAAGTATAATTTTTCCAAAAATAAATACATATTTGAATCCATTCTTGTCTAGAAGTGAAATAGAAATCATGTTCTTCCATAACTCTGGAATATACAAGACATTGTTAAGTGTCAACACTTTGCCGGAAGTCACTTTCAAGTACACTTTTTCTGTTCCTTCTACTTTTTGTAGTTGCAAATTTTATAATGTAGATCTTTTCTACTACTTGAGCCAAAGTGAACTTCGAAAACAACTCCTTGTTAGCACAAACATGGCAGGTGGCACCAGAATCCATCCACCATTTGTGAGGATGTCCCACCAAGTTGTATTCGGAAAGTATAACATATATATCATCCATTTCTTTCTTAGACTCAGCCAAATTTGTTTAGTCCTTCTTTTTACCTTTCTTCGGGGAATAACAATCCATAGACTTGTGGAAAATCTTTCCACAGTTGAAGCACGTTCCCTTGAATTTCTTCTTGGGTTGATTGCTTTTATTTCTAGTTTTCTTTTGCTTTTTGGAGTTGTTTTGGTCATCTTCTGCAATGTTTGTTCCATTCATTGCAGATTTGCCTCTTAACCTTCTTTCCGTTGTCTTATTATCTTGTTTAATGCATAGTCGTACAATCATCTCTTCGACTGACATTTCCTTACATTTGTGTTTCAAATAGTTCTTGAAGTCCTTCTACAAAGGTGGAAGCTTCTCTATTATTGCTGCTACTTAAAATGTCTCATTCACGATCAAACCTAAAATAAAGGTTAAGTGGATATTAAGACTATTTTTAAATGGTTCAACAAAGGTATTTTTCAAAATTTAACCTTCCACAAGGAGATCATGGATGATCACTTGCAGTTCCTATACTTGGGAAACAACAGACTTGTTGTCTACCATTTTATACTCTAGGAATCTTGCAGCAAAGAACTTTTTAGTTCCTGCATTCTCCATCTTGTACTTCCATTCTAGAGTTCCCCATAACTTTTTTGATGTCTATGTTCCGTTGTATACATTGTAAAGGTTATCTTAAAGACCACTCAAGATGTAATTCCTACAAAGGAAATCTGAGTGTTTCCAAGCCTCCACAATCACGAAGCATTCATTTTTAGAGGTTCCCTTGGGCACCCTCGGAGCTTTCTCAACCGTGAACCTTTGAAGATAAAGAGTTGTGAGGTAGAAAACTATTTTCTTCTGCTATCTCTTAAAGTCAATATCCACAAATTTTTTGGGTTTCTCCGCCAGTGCCATAGCTTGTGGAGCATTAATACGACTCTTAATGGACATACTAGTTACCGCCATAGTCATTGCAGCAGCATGGATTTGACTATAAGTCATCATTTTCCTATAACCACAAGACTATACCTTTAGTATATCAAAATACTTATAAAAAATTGCAGCAACTTTAAACACTTCTTGTTTCTAGTTTAACACTGAAGTTTTTATGACTTCCAATAATAAACCGAGTGTTCTTTAACTTGTGATGAAGATTTTATATCTTCAAATTACTAGTTAAGTTCAAACGAAGTAGAAAGCTTAAAGCTTTAATCTCCAAAAACAAGCTATACAAATTCTGAAAGTATTATTCCTTATGATTGTTATTTTCAATGTTTTCGGGTAAAAGACTTTGTATACACATATACAACAATAAATTCAATACAATTTCAAGTCTAAGACAAGAACACTTATGAAGTTCTTTAGTACCTTCAACACAAGATTGTGAATAATCTATCCAAGAAGTATATTATTTTTCAGAAATGAGATGAAACAGATTTTGTAAGGTCAAGTCCCCCAACTACACGGAGTGTCCTTAAGGAATAATTTTCCTCACTGTACCCAAGGTTATGGACTCTTCCTCCCAGGAGAAAATGTCCAAACAAACCAACTGTAGCGGTACCTCAAACAATTGGAATCTCTTTGAACTCACTTAATGATTTGATTAATCACACGAATTATTTTGAAGACAAAAGAAGTTTGTATATTCAGAAAATTCGTACCTAAACCTGTGGATAAAGCAGGGTTATATAGCTATCAGGTACCTCTTCTGAAAGGTGGCAATAGATCACTTAAAAGGTGTAACCTTTTTGGGAAAATCATGTCTGTTCGTCCAAAGAATGCATCTTTTCCAAAAAAGTGTACCATTTCATAAATCAATGTGTTATATTCGTTGAAGCCCTTTCAAATAATCAATTTGCTTCTGCACTGCATTTCGAAACAGTATTTCCGCAACTGCATTCATGCATGTAAATGGAGGATCAAAACACAGAAACAATTTGTTGCATTTTTCCTTTGGTATTTTTGGTTTAAATTTCTGTCAAATAAACTTTATCCAAAAATATAGATTTCATCAATCGATTATTTGACAAATCAAAAACCAAATCCAAATCTGAAGCCGAGCCGAGTGAGTGACGACAATGATGGCATAAGGCACCACTTTGTTCTGGCTTCACTATCCATGTAGAGTAAGTGATTCTTGTTATAAAGACATCAAAGTTCCTTTCTCCCACCAATGTGGGAGAATTAGTGAAATTTTCCTTAAAAAGGTTACACTTTTCATTTTAGTGTCTCTCTTTCTCTCCACTATTTTCCCTTCATTTTCCATTCACACTTTTCATACATATTGAACCCAACAATCCTCTACATGAATGGGGAATGGCTACTTTTTTGTAAAATTTTACGGACAAGTATGTGATCATCAAGAAAAGACTAATTGCATCTGGATAAGTGGGTTATCCTTTGAACTTTCCATAGTGAACATGCATCGAATGCACTCGTTCAATTGGTAGATTTGATATCTTTAAATTGTCGAGCTTCGATATACACCTAGACAACACATGTCACACAACCATCCTTTTACCATTTATGGTTCTTATAATTTTGTTCTTTTTAGCCATGAACACGTCTCGATTTCATGAGAGCATAAAGAATAGGCCTTTACTAACATTCTACTTGAAGCGGCTTCCACTTCGCCCTCATATAGGTATTTTCTAAACATTCAATCCTATAGATTAAACTATTTGGTCAAATCTTCCAAATTTAGATAATTATTAAAAGACTTCACACCATAAGTCTTATCCTTATTTACTAAACATTAGCTACATTATGAGAATCGATTGGGTATTTGACAATATTGAACCTATCAGACACAACTTTATTTGATCTAGGTAGAGTTACCACCATGCTGACTTGTCCTAGTCCTTAAACCATTATCTTGGATGTTCTCTCAACTCCTTCTCTAGATAGGCCTTTTGTAAGTGGATCCGACACATTATCCTTTGACTTCACATAGTCAACAGTGATAATTCTACTAGAGAGAAGTTTTCTAATAGTATTATGTCTTTGGTTTATGTGACAAGATTTATCGTAGTACATCATGCTCCCTGCCCTACCTATTTCCGCTTGGCTATCATAATGTTTACATACTGGTGCCGCTAGTTTGGGCCAATAAAGACTATCTTCCAAGAAATTTTGGAGCCATTCTGCTTCTTCACTGGCTTTATCCAATGCAATAAATTTAGATTCCATCGTAGAGCGAGCAATACAAGTTTGTTTGGATGATTTCCAAGAGACCCTCCTCCACCGCTAGAAAATACATATTGACTCATAGATTTTATTTTGTTCAATCCTATGATCCAATTTTCATTAATATATCCTACAAGTATCGCTGGATATTTATTATAATGCAAAGTATAGTGTTGAGTGTATTTAAGATACCCCAAAACCCTTTTCATTGCCATCCAATGAGTTTTATTAGGATTACTCATGTACCGACTCAACTTACATATAGCGCATGCTATGTCTTGTCGTGTATAGTTCATTTTATATATTAAACATCCCATTACTCTTGTGTACTCCAATTGTGAGTCACTTTTTCCTTCATTCTTTCGAAGTGTAAAGCTTATATCCAACGGAGTCTTGGCAATACTAAATTCCATATAGTTGAATTTATCAAGTACATTTTAGATGTAATGAGACTGTGATAATGCCAACCCTTGTGGAGACCAATGGATTCTTATCCATAAGATCACATTTGCAACTCCAAGGTCTTTCATATCAAACTTACTCTCGAGCATTCATTTTGTTGCATTTATGTATGAAATATCTCTATTGATGATCAACATATCATCCACACATAAACACACAATGACTTGGTGTTTTGGAGTGTCTTTAATATACACACATTTATCACATTCATTAATTTTGAATCTGATTGACGACATGGTTTGGTCAAACTTTGCATGCCATTGCTTAGGTGCTTGTTTTAGTCTATAAAGTTACTTAACAAGTTTACAAACCTTATTTTCTTTTCCTGGAACCACAAAACCCTCAGGCTATTTTATGTAAATTTCTTCCTCTAATTCTCCATTTTGGAATGCGGTTTTCATATCTATTTGATAGATTTCAAGAGCATATACCCCCGCCAAGGCAATTAACATTTGAATCAAGGTTATCTTTGTTACCGGCGAGTATTTATCAAAGTAATCAAGGCCTTCTTTTTGTTTGTAGCCCTTTACTACAAGTCTTGCCTTGTATTTGTCAATAGTACCATCCACTTTCATTTTCCTTTTGAAGATGAATTTAGATCCTAAAGGTTTATTTCCAGCAGGAAGATCAACCAATTACCACATATGGTTGCCTAAGATATAATCAATCTTACTATTGACTGCCTCTTTCCAAAAGGATGAGTCTAAAGAAGACATTACTTCTACAAATGTTTGAGGCTCATTTTCTAAGTAAAATGTTATAAAATCTGATCCAAACAAAGTTGATGTTCTTTGATGAGTACTACATCTTGGATTCTCATCATTATGTACATTCTTACTTGGTTTATCTCGAGGCCGTTTAAACCCTCCACTAGACTGTTCATGTCTAGTTTTATACGGTTAAATGTTTTCAAAGAATTCAACATTATCTGATTCAATTATCGTGTTTTCATTAATGTCCAGATGTTCAAATTTGTAACCCAAAAAACGACATGCTTTTCTACTTTTAGCATATCGTATAAACACATAGTCCACTGTCTTAGGTCCTATCTTAACCCTTTTAGGCATAGAAACTTGGACCTTTGCTAGACACCCTCATACTTTAAAATATTTCAATTTTAGTTTCTTTCTTTTCATTTTTCATAGGAAATTGATTGTGTCTTACTATGGAGAACTCTATTGAGTATTTGGTTGGCTGTAATAATAGCCTCCCCCACAAGTTTTACGATAAACCTGAACTTCTAAGTAAGGTATTTATAATTTTCTTTAAAGTTTGATTTTTCCTTTCTATAATTTCATTAAATTGTGGTGAGTACGGGGCCGTAGTTTGATGGACAATTTCATTCTCTATACATATTTCGGCATATGGAGATTCATATTCTCCGCCCCTATCACTTCTTATAGTTTTGATATTTTTCTCTAACTGATTTTCAACTTTAGTTTTGTATTGCCTAAGTGCATCTATTGCTTCATCCTTACTATTTAGGAAGTAGACATAACAATATCTAGTGCAATCATCATTAAAAGTTATTAAATACATTTT
The DNA here is from genome assembly GCF_002878395.1 of Capsicum annuum. Classification (NCBI taxonomy): domain Eukaryota; kingdom Viridiplantae; phylum Streptophyta; class Magnoliopsida; order Solanales; family Solanaceae; genus Capsicum; species Capsicum annuum. Next base: position 127,265,420 of record NC_061111.1, read on the forward strand.
CCCACCATGTGATGGTATTGACTTTATATCACAAATATCAATGTGGATTAAGTCTAAGGGATTGGAATTACTTTTAATGGACTTATAGGGATGCTTAACATACTTTGATTTCACACAAGTTTGACACTTTTAGTTATTGCACTCAAAGTTTGGCAAAACTTCTAAGTTAACAGTTTTTGTAATGTTTTGTAATCAACATTACCTAGTTGTTCATGCCACAAATTGGGAGACTCAAGTAAGTAAGAAGAATTTGAACTTTTGTTGATTTCAACATTCATTACATTCATTTTGAATAGGCCCTTATTGATGTAGCCTTTTGCTACATACACTTCTCCTTTACTAAGTACAATTTTTCTGGAAAAAAATACATACTTGAATCCATTTTTGTCTAGAAGTGAAACAGAAATCATGTTCTTCCGTAACACCAGAAAATACAAGACATTGTTAAGTGTCAACACTTTGCCAGAAGTTTCCTTCAAGCACACTTTTCCTGTTCTTTCTACTTTTGGAGTAGCGCAGTTTGCCATGTAGATCTTTTTTTCAACTTGAGCTGGAGCGAACTTCAAAAATAACTCCTTGTTAGCACAAACATGATGGGTGGCACCAGAATCCATCCACCATTCACGAGAATTTCCCACCAAGTTGCATTTGGAAAGCATAGCACACAAATTATCTATTTCTTTCTTAGACTCAGACAAATTTGCTTGGTTATTTTTCTTCTCTTTTTTCGGGGCACGACAATCTGTAGACTTGTGGCCAATTTTGCCCTAGTTGAAGCACTTTCCCTTGAGTTTTTTCTTGAGTTGATTGTTTTTATTTCTATCTTTCTTTTGCTTTTTGGAGTTGTTTTGGTCATCTTCTACAATATTTTCTCCATTCATTATAGAATTTCCTCTTGACCATCTTTCCGCATTCTTATTATCTTCTTTAATGAGTAGTCGTACAGTTAAATCTTCGACTGACATCTCCTTATATTTGTATTTCAAATAGTTCTTAAAGTTTTTCCACAAATGTGGTAGCTTTTCTATTATTGCTAATACTTGAAACGCCTCATTTATGACCAGACATACAATAAAGGTTAAGTGAATATTAAGACCATTTTTAAATGGTTCAACAAAGGTATTTGTCAAAATTATACCTTTCGCAAGAAGATCATGGGTGATCACTTGCAGTTCCTGTTCTTTGGAAACAACAGACTTGTTGCCTACTTTTCGAAACAAGCATACTATTTCATAAATTAGTGTGTCATTTCATTGAAGGGTTGCATCCCTTTTAAAGCATCAATTTGCTTCTGCAGTGCATTTCAAAATAGTGTTTCTACTACTGCATGCATGCATATAAATAGAGGATCAAATTTTTCCCTTTGGTATTTTTGGATTAAATTTCTATCAAATAAACTTTGTCTCAAAAGATAGATCTCATCAATCGATCATTTGACAAATCCAAATCCAAATCTGAAGCTGAGCGAGCAACGACAATGAAGGCGCAAGGCACCGTTTTGTTCTTGCCTCACTATCCATGTGGAGTAAGTGCTTCCTATTATAAACACTTCAAAGTCCCTTTCTCCTACTAATGTGGGAGAATTAGTGAACTTTCCCTTAAAAAGAGTTCACTTTCTATTTTAGTGTCTCTCTTTCTCTCCACTATTTTCCCTCCATTTTCCATTCACACTTTTTATACATATTAAACCCAACACTATGAGATGATTCTTTTTAAAACTCAAGGCTGAAGAAAACTCTATCCATACATCCCTCGTTTATCCATGCATATTACCAAGGAACTTGAATATAAATTTTAGAGGTGTCTGAAAATTATTTGAAGTGAAATGACGTTATTGTTTGATTGAAAATTCAAAGTTGAAGAAAACTATATCTGTGTATCTCATGTATATCAATTTTGATGTTCATTAGAATTGATTTGGGATGGATTTACATTGTCCAAAAAGATAGATCAAAATTCATCTCCGAAGCCGAGCCGAGCGAGCGACGATGATGATGGCGCAAGGCACCACCTTGTTCTTGCCTCACTATACATGTGGATTAAGTTCTTCTTATTATAAACACTTCAAATTTCACTTCTCCCACCAATGTGGGAGAATTAGTGAACTTTCCCTTAAAAAGAGTACACTTTCCATTTTAGTGTCTCTCTTTCTCTCCACTTTTCCATTCACACTTTTCATAACTATTGAACCCAACATTATGAGATGATTTTTTTTCTTGAAAACTCAAGGTTGATGAAAACTCCATCCATATATCCCTTATTTATTCGTGCATATTACCAAGGAGCTTGAATATAAATTTTAGAGGTCTTTGAAAATTATTTGAAGAGAAATAACGTTATTTTTTGATTGAAAATTCAAAGTTGAAGAAAACTCTATCTGTGTATCCCATGTATATCAATTTTGAAGTTCATTAGAATTGATTTGATATCTGAGTCATTTGGTTGGGAAAGAATTATCCTAGAATAAGTAATCTTTAGATTATTTATCCCACCATGTGTATGAGATAACTAATCCCATCACTATGGTGTAAATGGTGGAATAAATAATCCCGGTACTAACTATTATCTGACACCATAATAGTCATTCATTTTATCTCAAGTCTATTTATCCCTTATACCTCATACCAAACGACCAGATTCAAAACTCTAGGTTGAAAAAAGACTATTTTCTCATGTTTATCTGTGTGTCTCAACATATATATTAACGTATATCACCATATGTCTGAAGTATATCTGCTATATCAATGAGAATTCTTTGTGATATAGACAAATGTACATAATAAACAATGTGGTATACATATCTCATATTGCCATGGAATCTTCTGAACCCATGTATATCTACTGGAAATTATTTTTGTTCTATAAATAATGATTTGAAACTATAAGTTGGTAGGTTTGCATAATTTTGATCTTTAATGGTTGAATTCAATTGCTCTCTATAATAATTCTGGAAAATAGAGCTCTGCATTTTTTTTGAGTATTTGAACAACTGGATTTAATATTAATTTGAGGAATATCATTTTACAGGCATGAAATCCAAGAAATCTTCCTCTCATATTATCTCTTTCATTTAGGTGTGACATGACTATACAAAGTCAATTTTTTAAGGCTTCAGTTGTGAAGCCAAAACTTTGACCAAAAAATATACCAATATCTTTTGGGTATTGTATACAGGTGTCAGTTTCCCATTGAACCAATTTTATATATATAGAGAGAGACACCGCGTCTAATATCTAAGATAGAATTTTAGTTAAAGATTAAACTTGGTAGAGAAAACCCAAAATAATTGGCAGTGAATAGCCAAATACTACCAAAAACACTTTAAAATAAGAGAATATGAATATTCAACTTTGACTTTTATGCTTCTTCCCTTCCACAATTGTAATGACCCATTAGGTCATTTCTGTGTTTTTACACTAGTTCACCACTTACAGATTTTCCATAGCTTGCCCAAATCATTTATGACTAACTAGAACTAGGGGTGGACATAAATACCAGAAAGCTGAAAAATAGAACCAAACCGGATTAATTTAATTTTTTTGATTTGATTTTGCTTTATTTTTTTATAAATTTAGTATTTTGGTTCGATTTTTGATTATTGAGTTTATATAATTCAATTTTCAATTTAAACCAAAATTATTAATATACTTCTATTTTTTTAATCATTAATTAATAGTTGTTAACTTATTATTAAACCAAAAATGTGTTGATTTGCAGAATTATATCTGCTGTGACTTTGTGTATATGTGTGTGTTTACTGTATGGTAGATGTGTGTTTAGATCATGTTTTAGTTTTCACATTTGATGTGTGTGTGTTTACTTTTTAGTTCATGTGTATTTACTGTCTAAAGCTTGAGCCTTTCTCCATTTCCAATGAACTCATTTTCACATAAACCACCAAAATGCAACAATATGAAAAAAGAAAAAATAACACCAGAAGGAGTTGATTAAGATAGAACGCCTGGATTTGGAAATTTTGGTTTGTTTTTTTTTGGATTTTTGGACTTTCTAGTGCACCTAGAAGGCTGCTGAGAGTAAATGAACTTTCTTCTATTGTTGACACACTCAAAATATAATAATAGTACGACTAGTAGTATATAATAATGAATCGAGAATTGCATTTTGACATTAATAAGCAATGTTGAATGATACTATTTGATGTGGTAAATTTGACATTAAGGAATAATATATAGTACTCACCTGAAGACTGGTCCAATGTCTACTCAACAAACTAGCAACCGCCCAATTTAAAGAAATAGAAATGTCAGCAGCCCAATTATTAAAAAATGTGGCTAACCTTAAAAAATAATTCAATTTACAAATATTATTTGGCCCATTTAATAGTCCCAAAATTGAAAAACCAAAATTATTACACCAAAACTAAACTGAATCAAAATGTACAAAAACCGAACCGAACTGAATTAATTCGATTCGGTTGTTAGTACACCAAATATCATAATAAAAAAATTAAAAAAAACAAAAAAAAAACTCAAAATTAAATCGAATTATCTAACGTCCATCCCTAGCTGGAACTGACAGTTCGATTACTCGATTATTTATTTGTTTTTAGAGCCAATTCTCTATTTTAAAGTTTTCGCTTTTAAAGATTGGGTATTGGGCTTAAACTTCAGGTTAACAGCCTTGTATGTTAATTCCCATAGTTCCATCAACTTTATAACATCGATTTAGGCTAGGGGATACTTGATTTGGGTCCTGAGGCTTTATGACTCATTTTTCGGCTATTGAGTGAATTTTTGTTAAAACAACCCTTAGGTGTGAGACCTATATTTCATCGAAATGACCTCGGATGGAAATATCAGTGGCGTCGTTGAGTCTAGAATGTTGAATTTGGTAGGGTAGCATAGTTAATTTGAGTTCACGAGATTCTTAATGAATATCAAGGGTTCGATCAGAGCCAAATCTACTGCTGCAAGGACAAAAATGGCCTATGCATTTGCGAGGCCCTTGACGGCATTACATAGGCCAAGGTAAATGGTTATCGTGATTGCAATCACCTGGCCATTTTGTAAAGGCCAAGTCCATTGGCTATCATGATCGGACGCTGGTTTTTGTGTTCGAAAAGAGCAATCTAGGTTGATGTGTGTCCGTAATAGGGTCCTTAGGATTATGATGAAGGGACCCTGGAAGTATATATAGCTGTCAAACCTGACTTTTGTTGCGTCCAAGCGAACACAAAAGTGTATGTTGTCTTAGTAAGTAATTTAGTGGCCTTATAAAAAGCCGAATATCGATCCCTCAGAGACGTGTGTTGACAACTATCCAACCTTAGTTAGATAATAAGATTAATTGAGTGCAAACGTAACCATGAAAGTTTGAAATGTACAAGTAACTGTAAACTAAGCACTGTGGTAAATTAAAGTTTTGAATAATCAATGGGAAGCCCAGGTTTAAGGCTCTATGAACAATCATACTACATTATAGAACTTCATTGGTTACCATGACTATGGTCTTCCGAACCTCTAATCAATTATTGAATTTAGCCTCCACAACTACATTGTTGAGCAAAGATGTGATAACTAAGTTTAATGCTTTTAATGCTTTCATATTCATCCCTCACTTGAACGAAATAGGACACTTAAATATATTCCTATCTTAAGTGTAAATCATAACATCACGATATGAAGATTACGATCCAATTCTATTCATCCCACGTTCTACTCTACCATTCTTCCTTTTGTGTTCACAATAGAGTTATAACATGTATTTTAAGGTTCAGGACTCCTTAAAATAGTAATAACAAGGATAAGAAACAACCAAATATGATAATCAACAACAATCAAATCAATTCCTAATAATAGTAATCATGTTCTTGGCCTTAACCCCTGAAAAGGGTGTTTAGCCGCTTATAGACGTAATAAAAAATACAATAGTATAATCCACGTTAAAATCCATAAACAAACAAAAGTAAAGAGATAAATCCCATAATTAAAGTCTTATCCATCCTCCCTTAAATTTCCAAGGTCCTCCAAGATGTCCAACACAATAAGTGTCCTATTTATATTAGGAACACAAATGTCATATTTGACATAAGCGCGTGCCATGCCAATATCATGTCATGTAGGCAGCGTGGCATGCCAAAAATATAGAGGCTCATTGTAAATTGATATTCCAAAAGTTTCCAATCAATTTCCAAGGACTTATCGTGATTCCTAAGCAGCGTGCTATGCCAAGCACTCCAAAAACGCCCAACTTTGCCAAGCTTTGTCCCATGCTTTTGTCCTTCAACTCCATGCATTGTGGTATTGTTTATGATTGATTTTAAGATTTTAAATCAACTATATTCCATCATTATCAACTCAAAAAACTTCCTAAAACATCAAACACTACTCATTAGAGCACAAAATACTTACAATTCAAGATAGCAAACTAGTAAAGGCCATAGCTCAAGCTAAGTGCACTTGATTCTTAACTTGATGTTTTAACTCCAAATTCACTATCAACACACATTTAACATTAAATTTACATAAAATAACACTTATATGCTTATTTATACCATAAATTACTCGTTAAGCACAAGAGAAGTCCTCTAAACTAAGCTAAATAAGCCTGGATAACAACACTGAGGTGCATAAATCCACCTCAGATTAAAGTTTCTTAGATTTTACAAGTACTATGTTCCATTAAATTTCCTAGAGATATAAGAGAGCAAGAGTATTGATACTTGGGTTTTCGAAGTGAGTTCGAGAGTTCATGGGAACGTTTTCTCATCAAAGATTATCGTAAGTTATCTTTAATTTTTTATTTAATTCTCTAGTTTAATCTAAAAATTCCTAAAAATTTATGGGATAATTTGAGGGAGTAATTGTACTCAAATTTCATCCATCTTTTAGGAAAAATAATCCTTGATCTTAGAGAAACATTTTGATGATTTCAAAGTTGTGATTCCGCAAGTAGGACCCACATAAAATTTTAGCTTGATTTTGGATCCAAAACATTTATATTCAATATGGGTATCATTATTATCATATTAATATGTAGATAATTATTTTGATACCATGAAATTGTGAGGAGGCTTTATGAAAGGGAAAAGCTCTAAATTTAATAGACTTTCTCGGGCATTCGTCAACGTCCATATTTGCTAGGCTTGCTTTTTTTATAGATTGATATTTATTATGTTATTAATCTAGTATTATGATATATTTGGGATGAATTTATGACTTGGTTTTATGTTTAGATAAATTTAGAATATTTAATCGGTTAAAGAGTTGCTTTTAGGTAGAATTGACTCATTCCTCCATCCCTTGAGCAAAATTATTCACCTAAGATTTGTCTAGACTTACTAAACACCTAGTATTAGAACTTGGAAGCCTTAGTCTATATTTGGATAGAAATTATATTAGAATGGTCTTTCAGGGTTAGTAGCGAGCCCTGCCAACCCTTTTTTAGGTCAAATATCCCAGTTAGCTCATTGTAGACCTAGGAGACCTTCTTTACTCACCTTACATATAATATTGATCCTTAGTATAATTTAGTTATCTTTCCAACTCTTGTCTAGAATTTTTACTTTGTACTTACTTTAAAGGCTAGTTTGAGTTTGACACTTACTAGTTACTTAAGATACTAAAGTCTAGTTTGAATACAATATTTATTATTCATTTATTATATTAAGGATCCAATTTGGATCCGATGTTTACGGTATGAAAGAATTCGTAGATTTGGTATTGGTGGTTGGTAACTTTATAATTATTACTATTGGTGATTCTCTCTAGATTGTGTCCATTGGGCTTATACGGACTCAGTAGGATTATTTTCTATTGTTTGTGCCTTCTACACTTATGGGGTAATAACTATGTTGTATTACCTTGTATTATGTTTGATATTATCTACGTTATTATTTATTATCTATCAACCAGAGCATTATTTTAGGTTTTCCCATTTATTCCTAACTTTAGTTTACATTCTCACATTTTGTTATGCTTTTATTATAATTTAGCTTAGCCGATCAATTATGCCTATTGATTACCCGTTGTTTTGGTACTTATACTCTAGTTTTGCATATTTTTGTGATATAGATGTGAGTACTAGTTGTTGCCACTGACTTTCTATTTAATGCATATGCAAAGTTTGGAAATAAGGTGAGCTTTCAAAATCGAAATTGATTCCCTCTCCTTTCGAAATATTTGGATAGTCTTTACATTCAATACTTTTTGTATATTGATACTATTAGTACTGTTATCTTTTTAATTAGTGGCTCTTGTACTGACCTTACTAGGTTGTGGGAGACTTTTTTATTTTCTCTCTTATCTATATGTATGCTATCATACTTATATTTTATCACCTATAATCTATTTTTATACATAATTTTTATATTTATTATGCCTTCCACTAAATATATACCATTACATGTTATTCTAGGCTACGATTTGGATTACCTACTTGTGGGTTAAAGTAGGTGTTATTATAACTTGAGAATTTGAATGGTAACTAATTGGTATCAGAGCCTAGATTCACAAATATTATTGGTAAAAGAGCAAGTGTCTAGTAGAGTGTCACAGATCAGAATGATGACGTTCATTTCTTATCTTTGGGATACTATAGGACACTATTAGGAGAAATTCACACTTTTGCAGTTAGTCAGGATGCCAACAATAATGATGGAAGATGAGGACCCTGATCTGCAGGTAGGGCTTCTGCTAGAGGTTGTAATTGATCTAGGGATCGAGGTCAAACGAGAGTTGCATCCTTAGATAGGGGTCCAAATAGAGAGCCTTCACAAGATCCTACTACGACTTTTGAGCTAAAGATTCCACCACCCCTATCATTGGTAGGCTTAGGGGCAACTCAGGATTCACCAAAGTTTATTTCTTTTTCATTCCTCAAAGATGCCTTATTTCAGCTATTGGGTTTGGTTAGTGGTTCATCGTTTGATAGTACTTAGTTGTAGATTAGAGTAGTATAGATATATGATGTGTATTCTATAGCTGTGGCTCCCAGAATTGAGATCCCTTAGTCTTGGTAGTTGCTCAGCTGATAGTTTCCGAATCAGCTATGTCTATTGTGGAGTAGAAGATATTGGGCCAATTTTTAAGATTAGCTCTACTTATATTTGTAGTGCCTCCGAGTGAGGATGTATTTGAGTTCTTAATTACTTATAAGGATAAGCTCTATAATTTAGACCTAGTTGAGACTCATGGCATTGACTACTCTACTATTTAGTTAGACTTGGTAGCTAGACATTGGTGGAGAGGTTATCTTAATTCCAGGCCAGCTGGATCTCCTCTTTTGTCATGAACTCAGTTCTTTGAGAAATTCTTGCAGTAGTATATAACTTTCATCCTTTGAGAGCGTTAGAGAGATCAATTCTCAAGATTGGAGCATATTTCTATGACTATTTCTACAGTCTATGATATTTCTTGATTTTTCTAAAAAGATTATGTTTCTACAGTCTATGATATTTCTTGATTTTCCTACCAATCTACCTAGCCTTCCTCATGATATTGAGTTCGTTATTGAGCTTGAGCTAGGAACCTGACCTATTTCTATGGAACCTTATTTATGGATCTTATGAGATTAAGGAGATGAATTATCAACTTCAGGATCTTCTAAGTAAGGGTTTTATTTGGTCGAGTTTATAGCCTTAGGGTGATCTTGCCTTGTTCATGAAAAGAAAGATGGTTCTATATGTATGTGTGTTAACTATATGCAACTAAATAAGGTGAAAGTGAAGAATAACTAGAGCATGTTTGACTGGGTGATTATATTGCTATTTTTAGACCACAATTAAGCTTAAGTTCAAAGAAAGGTCAAGGCTTAAGTTCGTTAAAGGACTTGTATTAAGGTAGGTGATAGTTTTGAGTTAAAAACTCAATTTTGTTTATATGAGCATGTTAATTTCCTATTTATCTATTTATGGCAATGGATGCTATTAATGTTGACTGTTAGATGATTTTACAAGTTATTTGATCACCTAAATTGAGATGATATAAAAAGGTCTTGTTTTAAAACTTAGGTATGGTTGAATTATCCTATTATCTGACTGTACATATCATGACATGGGTTAATATTATGAGATAAAACTATAAAGGTTAATCATCACAAAATTGGCAAATTTTAGGAAGTATAAAGGTAGGGACATCACAATACGAGCGATAAACACTTGATTTAGGGTAAGGGTGACATACACTAGTTCTCTAGGTTATTTGCTGCATGGAATGAGTTCATCCCTTGAAGGTCATGGAAAGTAGGCATTTATAAGACCGTCGATATGTGTATACATGGTATTAAAGAGTTTAACGGTTCTATGAATGAACCAGGTTATATTTTTTTTTATTATTTTGGTTCCTTCAGTGAACTAATTTATATTATCTTTGATGTTTTAGATCATTGTATGGTCCAGGACATTGACATATTTGAATTAAGTTAACACTATTAACTTTCTATATTGAGGAAATTGTTAAAGGGATGAATTATCTATTAACGAGTCTTGGTAATTGACTTGGTCGAATATTTATACTTGTAATATCCTTTCCTTGTTTACTTGATTGATTGCTTAATGAATCTATAAGGAAAGATTAAGTAAAGGCATAATTATCAGTCTTACATGGTTGATCCTATTTACAAATTGTTGGTTGTATGATCACATTTATTATGTTGAGTTGGCCTATGACCCTGCTAGTGCATAATAGTTTTGTACTAATACTATCCCGTGCTTTTCTTTTCGTTTAGTGCAGAGCATATTTTAGTGGCTCAGTTGAGACCTTATCTGCAGACAGTGACTGATTTTAAATCGAAGGGTGACCTTTATCTTTCAAACAACCGTAGTTTTTTTGCACTGTGTTCTTATCCATTTGTTTCGGACACAAATATTTTAGTTATTTCTAGTGTTTTGATCGTACCTATAGATTTTTTTTTATTTAGATATTTTGGTACGGTGACCTTTATTTTCTCTATCATTTTGGTTGTTTTCATATTATTCTGTATTATTTTATTGAGAACTACTTTAAATAATGCTATTGATATAGAGTTGCTTTATTTTGTATTAAAATGATTGTCGGTAATGGCTATTCAAGTAGATGGTTTTCCCATTGGAAGGGTAGTGTAGGTGCCACTTACGATGGGGTTTGATTTGAGACAAAAATTAGTATTAAAGCCCTAGGATCATTGATCTCATAATACCAAAATGAGTCTAGTAGATTCTTGTAAAATGACATGGAGACGTCTGTACTTTTGTTTGAGAGGCTACAAGACTTCAGGAAAAAATTTCTTTCTTCCTTATTTCATGATGACTTGATTCCAATTTGTATCTTCAAATCCAAATTGGTATTTGAACTATTCACTATATTATTTCATAGATGGTGAAGATGAGTTAATGAAGTAAGAGAGAGAGAGCTCTAGCACTATCGATTCTAGCTGCAGAATCCACCAGCAAAGGTAGATAATAAGGTAAAGAAAGAGAAATGGGTAGGCCAACACCCGCCAGGGATGGAGTTCAGGCTACAACCAATCCCTCTAGATATAAATATGATACATATACCCTGCTTAACATTCATTATGATGAGGTTATAAATAAGGAGATCCCAGAACATAAACGGGTTACACTAGTTTTGATAGGTGCGACCCCTCCCTATTTGTCTTCTAAGTTGATTCAGTAGGATTTTTGTTTTCTGAATGGATTGGCTGGTACTAGACCCATGCATATAGTTCCTACTGACCATTATTCGGGGTTGTAGCCTACTATTGTTATATCCCCTTGGATATATGAGTTGTCTGATATAGAATTTTTCCATTGTCTGATATTTGGTTCTAATGTGAATGAGACTGAGCATGATATATTGAGTAAGTTTCTAAAGATAAAACTCCTATATTCCTTGGGTCTGAGTCAACATATGCCTTTGAGTTTATCTTAGACTTCCATGAGAGGTTACACAAGCTGGGTATTTTGGAGAAACATAGTGTAGAATTTGTGAGCTTTCAACTACATAGTGATGCTAAGCAGTAGTGGAGGGATTATTTAGAGGTTTGGTCTTCATCTTTACCTCCATTTACATGAACTCATTTCCATACTTTGTTTTCTGAGAAGTATGTGCCACGCACCTTACATGACAAGAAAAAAAAATGAGTTAATTTCTCTTAAGAAGGGAAGTATGACTGTTGTAGCCTACAAATATAAGTTCCATGCCTTGTCCATATATTCCACCTAGTTGCATTGATACAAAAGATGAGAGGATTCACCTCTGCGTGAAAGTTTTGATACTAACATGCAAGTTATGACATTGTAGATGACTTTTTCAGGGAAGACTTTTAATAATGTGTAACATTTTGAAGAAGGTAGGAGTTAAATAAGTCAGGCATACAACCTTGGTACCGAAGAAAGCCCAGAATGCAGACAACTTCAGTAAATCTTACTCCAACGGCCATGGTCATCAGAACTACCCTGCATGTTTGATATAGTCAAATCTTCTAGTATTTATAGAGGGTCTATTAGGGACTACATAGTAGGCTTCAAGTATGGAAAGTCAAGTGGCTTTATATTTTACTTCTAACTGGCCTTCATTAGATCGAGCTTGTTTTACTTGCGATAGTGTTAGGCATTTTAAAAAGAATTATCCAAATGGTAAGCAGACAGGATTTCAAGGTCAGCAGTAATCCAAAGCTATGATTTTGGCCAACAAAATAGGTCATAGAAATGGTAAGGTTTATCAACGAGGTAGGCAAGGTAGTTATCAGGATGGTCATAACGGTAATTGAGGTGGTAGGAATACAGGTAGAGGTGGTGCACAAACTGCTATAGAAGTTGCTCAAATTATTGACAGATCCTATTTTTTATACCTTTCTACGTAATTTGAGGTAGAGGATTTAGATTCAATCATTGCAGGTACCATTCTTCTATGTGACCAAAAAGCAACAGTCTTGTTGGACCCAGGTTCTACTTATTTGTATGTGTCTATTAAATTTGCCTTGGGTTTAGACATGGTTTGTGATATGCTTGACTCACCTTTGTATTTATCTACTCTAGGTGGAGATCATGGTAGTAACTCAAGTATATCGTGCTTGCTCTATAATGTTTATAGGCTTTTAGACTTGGGTAGATTTGGTGATCCTAGATATGTTAGATTTGGGTAGATTTGGTGATCCTAGATATGTTAGATTTTTATATCATTTTGGGTACTTGGTTGTCCCCGTATCATATTATTATGAATTATAATGCTAAAACTATGACCTTAGATATGTCAAGGATGGATAACTTTAAATCAAAAGGTGTTTTTAAGTATATCCTAGTAAAAATAATTTCCTTCATTCATGCTAAGAAGCTAGTAGGGAAGGGGAGTTCTACATTCTTGGCACATCTTTAGGACACTAGTGCAGAGGTTTCCTCTATTGAGTCAGTTCCAATAGTGATTGAAGTTCATAAAGTATTTCTCACTGACTTGCTTGGTATGCCTCCAGATTGGGTATTGCCTTTTGAATTAATTTTGGAGTCGAGCACTTGACCCATCTCTGTTCCTCCTTGTAGGATAGCTTCGACTAAGTTAAGAGATCTTAAAACTCATATGTAGGAGTTGCTTGATAAGGGATTCATTCTTCCTAATGCTTTCCCTTAGGGTTCTCCAATGTTGTTTGTTAATAAAAAGGATGGTAATACACTATCGATAGTTTAATAAGGTGACCATTTTGAATAAGAACCCATTGCCCAAAATAGATGATTTATTTGACCAGTTGTAGGGTGCTTCAGTATTTTCAAATATAGATTTGAGGTAGGGTATCACCATTTGAAGATCCAACTTGAGGATATTCCCAAAGCAACTTTTAGAACTCATTATGTGCATTACAATTCTTAATGATGTATATGGATTGACTAATACACCAACAAAATTCATGAGTTTGGTGAATGGTATACTTAAATATTTCTTGGATTCATTTATTATTGTATTTATTGATGACATTTTGATTTACTATAAGAGTAAGAAGGAGCATGAAGGACATTTGTACATAGTCTTGGGTATTTTGAAGGAGAAATGACTTTATGCTAAATTCTCTAAGTGAAAATTTTGGATGTTTTCTATGTCCTTTTTGGGGTATGTGGTTTCTGAATAGGGGTGGTGCATCCTATAATATTGATGTTGTTAAGAGTTGGGCTAGCCTAACTCTGTGATTGAAGTTTAGAGTTTTGTGCGTCTTTCTAGTTATTACGGGACATTAGTCAAGAACTTTGTCTCCATTACTACTCACTTGACAAGACTTACACTAAAAGAGGTACCATTTTTTTGGTATGGCAAGTGTGAAGAAAGCTTTCAAAAGCTTAAGTCTCTTTGACCAAAACTCTTATCCTTGCTTTGAACATTGAAATTAAGGATCTTATAATGTTTAGTAATGTTTCACTTTCTACTCTCTTGATGTGTTGATATGGGATATAAATGTGATATCCTCTGCTCCATAGTAATTGAAGCATCATCAGGGGAATTATCCCACTCATGACTTTGAGATGGCAGTGACGATTATTGCACTGAAGATATGGAGACACTACCTTTATGGTGTTAAGTTCAAGGTTTTTGCAGACCATCACAACTTATATCATGTTTTCACTCTGAAGGATTTTATCTAAGGTAGATGTGGTGGATAGATTTGGTAAAAGATTATGATGTGAACATGCAGTATTATTTAAGATAGGCCAATATATTTGTAGATACATTTAGCAAAAACTTTTAGGTACAAACAATTTAGATTGTTTGAGAGTGACAAAGCAACCTTTGCCTAAAGAGATCCAAACTCAAGCAATGTGGAACGTACAATTTAGGGTATCTAAAAGGGGTAAATTGTTAGATAGTATTGGGTAAGGACAACACTCTTTGATAAAATCAAAGCTAAGAAATATGAATATGTAAGGTTGAACAAGATTTGAAACATGGTGGTGAGTGGTGAGGCTCAGAATGCTAGACATAATGTTTCTCACATATTGAGAGTGAGAGACATGTGTGTATGCCTTGTGTTAATGATGTGATTCCTAGTTAGCTTGCAGAATCTCATGGTTTTTGATATTCTCTATGTCTTAGTGCAATTAAGATGTATCATGACTTGAGACAACTTTATTGGTGGCCCTGAATAAAAAGAGATTTAGTAATGTATGTATCAAATTTCTAGAATTGTCAGCAGGTGAAATATGAGCATCAAGAGACTATAGTTTACTTTGGAGGATGCCCCTTCCCAAGTGGAAATGGGAGAGAAATTCTATGGATATTGTGGTGGGTCTTCCTAAGACCTTTGGATATTCTGACTCAATTTGGGTCATTGTTGATAGGCTAACAAAGTCCACCCATTTTATTATGGTAAATATTAACTACAACTCAGAGTAGTTAGCCATGATTATGTTAAAGAGGTCGTGAGATTGCATGGGGTGCCAATATCTATTGTATCTGATAGAGGTACATAGTTTACCTATATGTTTTAGCAAAATTACATGAGAAGATTTGCACAAAACTTTATCTTAGAGTTGCATTTTATCCTCTGACCAATGGATAGTCTAATAGGACCATTAAAGTACTTGAGGACATGCGACAAGCATGTGATGCTAACTTTGGGGGTCATTAAGATTAGTTCTTACCGTTGTAAGAATTCTTATACAATAATCGTTTCACTCTAGCATTGATATTGCTCCATTTGAAGCTCTTTTTGGGAAAAGATATAGATAACCTATATTTTAGTTTGAGGTAGGTGATGGGAAACCTTTGGGCACAAATTTGATAAAGAAAGCTCAAGAAGAGGTAAGGTTCGTTCAGGATATGATTGCTATCCAAAAGTAGACAAAAGGGATACACCTATCGCAATGTAAGATACATGTACTTTAAATTAGGAGAACATATGCTATTAAAAGTGTCTCCTATAAAGAGAGTGATGTATTTTGGTAAGAGGTACAAGCCACAGGTTTATTGGCCCATTTAAATTTTTAGAGGATTTGGGTCCAATGGCTTACAGACTTGTGTTACCTTCAATCTTGTCATGAGTAGATCAGGTGTTTCATGTCTCTATGCTTAAGAAATACCACGGGGATGATGTTTATATAATTCATTAAGACTCAGTATTTCTCGACAAAAATCTTTTTTAAGAAGAGAATGATGTGTTGTGAATTCATGGTTGTTTAATGGTACTTTTGGCACTTAAAATGAGGAAATCATACAAGAACTTAAGTGTATTTGTTGGTATAATATATTTGTTTAAGTGTTTTAAAATATATTTTGGTGGTAATTGGATTAAAAATGAGTTAAACTTGACCAAGTGGCATATGATATATGTCCATGACTCGTTGGGTCATTTTACAAGTCCTTGCCTGAACTATTACTTTACAAGTGATCCAAAAAATAAGATGTTGCCAGTGACATATGCTACGAGTCATAGAATTAGTCAACAGGTTGTCTGGTGAACCATCCTGAGCATATTGATCAAAAGTCCCATATAGGTATAAATCTATGCCAGGGACAATGACTACTCCATACGAGTTATTAGAAGAGGCTATGATTTATTTATAAGACTCATCTTGAGCATATTGTCCAATAGTCTTAAAAGTTGCAAAAATGACTCCACTGGTAATAGATCACCTAATGATCAATTAAGTATCCCAATGAGTCATCACTAGCCATCACCACCAGCTAGCAAGAAAATAATCCAATGGGATATGGGTGTACATGCCGAGGCCTAGCCAGGCCATACGACCTGCAGCTTTATTTATTGCCACTACAGACTTAGTTTTCCTATTATGTTTAGGGCTTGATTTATTTTGTATCTATAAATAGTCCTGTTAGGCCTTTTGTTTTAGTTTATGTTCTATTACTATATTTGAGTTCATAAACACATTCTTTGACTGTTCAATTCATAGTTGAGATTTGTGGTTTTAATTCTTCTTCTTGTAAGCGAATTATTATGATTTCTTTCATGAATTATTATTGTGTTCTTGCAACTATGAGTAGCTAAAATCCCACAACTAGGATTGTGGGAACTATGATAGATTAATGAAATATGGTTCAAAGTACATGGTGATTCTTGATGGCTGTTTATTTATGTAATGTTATTTTCTTTGATTGATTGTTTTCTTGCGGATGAAGCCCGTAGAACTCACCTTATTCTTACTTGTTTAAAATGAAGGGGTAATGGATGGGAAAATAATGAAAACAACAGAGACTTGGAGCTATCAACCTTCACTTAATAGCTTGAGTTGTGAATGTGGGAAAGCTGTTATGGGATCCATGATAAGGGTTAGATTGAAGAACTCATACGACATGGATGCATGATTAAGGATGTTCATCTAATAGGGTTTGGATAATTGTTTAGATGAAATTAACTTATTGATTATACATTCCAAGCACCTGAAGAGATTCCCAACATGAAGAACCTACGGAGATATAAAGTTATGGAGAACAGAGTCTTAATGTCTTTCCTATATTAATTTTCAAACTTGAAGAAAATTCACAATTATTACTTGTTCAAAGGAAACTTACAAGACCCCTAATTTATGAAAATAATTTACTAATAGCCTAGATAACCACATTTACTAAGCTTCTATCTTACTCCATGTGGGATTGATTTTAACCTTTGTTATTTGATGTAGCGACTACTTTATACTACATAACGAGGTGTAATTTGGGCAAACATCAAATACTGGCATCGTCGTCGAGGAATACGATTTAGGATTAGATTGATAATGAACTTTTAGTACTTTTTTCCTGATTTTACTTTTTTTTATTGTTTCAAGGGTGCACACCGGTGCATGCCCAACACTAGGAGTCAAGCAAATCTCCTGATTTTTCTTGAGTTTGAACATGAGAGAACTTTAAGAAATTAGGGAGAAATGATTAATGATAGACAACATAACATAGTTCTCCATCCCAAAGTTCATGAAATGGTGGACAATACTATCGCCTGTATGCTTGATGAAAACATCAAATAGAGGAAATTTTCAAGAAGGAATCAACTAATGTATAGGCTAGACAAGAAGAACCAACCCTTCTAGATGACATTGAGTAACAAGTAAGGACAAAAAGGAATGGGTGATATAAGCATCCCTATTATTATGTTCCCAAGATTGGTGATGCATATTTGTATGATGCAGGTGATACAACTGTTATTATTCCACCGACGTTGTTTTGCTTGAAGCTATGTTTGATATCAACAGTGCTATGATACGATTGTTGAACTTTCAAGGAGTACTCATAGGTCTTTCTACTACTAACACAAACCTATATCTAATAAACTTCATAGGGATTTGCAATTCTTACAAGTTACCTGGGGTAATTTGTTTCCTTTTTCTCTGACTAAGAGGATAGTTTATGGTGACAGAGTTTCCAAGAGGATAAATAGCTACTTGGAATAATTTGAAGATGCGTTTCTTGCGATTCCTATAAGTTACCTAGGTTGAGCTAAGATTCTATCATAATGATAGTTGTTTCCCTTTTATCTAACTTGTGAGTCTAGTCTATGGTTCATAGTATTGCCAAGAGTATAAATAACTACTTGGCAGAAATTGAAGACACAATTCTTAGAGAGAATTTTCCCACCTTCTAGAATGTTGCAACTAAAAGATGAGATTTACAAATTCAGTCAACTACATTTGAATGCATTGTATAAGATATGCTTGAGGTTTAACAACAAGCTACAACAAGTCCCAAGTCATAGAATACCGACTTACAGCTTGCTTGAAATCTTCTACATAGCTTTGAATGCTAAAAAAGGATGAAGAATACAATGTAATAGGAGGTGCATTTATGAGCCTAACTTGTGAATAGGCTTCAACAATACTTGATCAGAACACTAAAACCAACTAGGGTTGACATATGCATGAGTCAAGCATTATCGTAGGTATTTATGTGATAAAAGAATTTGTAGAGAAGCGATAATAGATAAGGCATTCACTCAAGAAGTATCATAGTAAAGGACAAAAATTTAATTATTTACAAAATAGTTTATAACAGCAGGGGTAGTGTAACACCCTGATTTTCTAGAATCGGAATGCAACATGGTGCTTATGATCCTGAAGGACCACAAGCTAACCCTCAACTGATATCTGAACCTGAGCACTGCATAATAATATAATAAATGCAAAAAACTGGCGGAAACTTGCCTTAAGGTTCAAAACATCTAAAATAATCAAAACTTAAAATTGAATACGGATACATCTGTCTGAAAAAACCTCTAACTATCTGAACTGTGAAGTTGATGGGACACGTCCCCAACTAACTCTATCTACTGAAAATATACTAAGTCTGATGCCATAATAAAGTAAGGATTATCCTCAAATGAAGAGGACTCACTTCTATGTCTACTGCTGCTGACTAAGTCTGGACTGCTAAGATTGCTCTGGATCTGGCGCTTCTGAACCTATGTGATAAGACACCATAGCTCAAGAGAAAAGTATGCATTAGTACTTTGAATGTACTAGTATTCTAGATGAGGTAAGGCTAAATGCAAGGGCTTATGGATGGACATAACTTAACTGAATAACATGAGAGTACTGACTGAATGAGGAAATATGCATGAATGCACAAATCATAACTGAAATCATTATGACACTAAATACTGAGACTCAAATACTTCTTTAGTGATGTCTGAACTCACTACTACTAAGATACTGAATAACTGAATTTTCTGATATTGATAACTGAGTACTGTAGTTGATATCATTCCTCTCTAGCGGGTGACCTCTTAAACTTAATGATAATGGGAATGCTCAACTAAAATCTGAGATCAGTCCTATCTAGCGGGTGATCTCTATATATACTGATAATGAATATTATTTGACTTACTTTGAGATAAATCCTATCTAGTGGGAGATCTCTAAATATGATGATACTGAAGCTGATTAACTGAATCTAAAACCAGTCCTATCTAGCGGGTGATCTTTGAGTCTGTTGATAATTATAATGATTGACTGTATTTGACAGTCTTTACTCTGTACAACTGAGCTGAGTTCCTTTACTGAGATTGATTCTGAAACTGAGACTGTGGTAAGTAGTCATCTAACTGACATGCCCAAAATATTAACTTGTGGGGTCCAACCTGTAACCCCAGCTGGAAGGGTGTCAGTACCGTGCCACGAGTAAATACACTTCTGCTATGGAGTAAGTCCTATCTAACGGGTAACCCCTGGGATCAGTCTTATATATATATAATATACTAACGGGTGATCCCTAAGTTTGTCATTCCTATCTAACAGGTGACTTCTTGTACCAACATTGGCTACGTAGTTCTGGAACTTAGGGATTGCTCCTAGGGATCTCAGTTCTCTCTAACAGGTGAGTATCCATCCCTAGATTTATTCGGTACTAAGTCTCACTCCTAACGAAAAGACTTTGAACTGATTCTTTTTCTTAAATTATACTGGATTGAGTTGAATTTGTTACTGATCATACTGAGTAACTGAGTTAAGCTGAGTTCACTTGATTCTGGAGACTAACACAATACTACTGAATCTCGTTATCTGACTGAATGATGCTGAGTTCTAAATTGTTTACTGGAATGTTACTATGGTCTGAATTGAATTCTTGAATACTACTGAGATATGAGCTGAGTACTAAACTGAAGCTGGAATACTAATACTACTAGATTACTTAAATTTCTTCAATTCTGTATTTGTCTGAGAGTACTGAATTTTGTAACTGACTGAGTTCTACTAATTGTAGCTTGATTTAGAGTATCTTCAAACTGACACTGGCTCTAGACTTACAGCTAATTTGTCGGGTAAAAATACCCCAGGACTCGATAACATAAAAGTAAAAGATAACCATCTTAAATAATCAACCATCTTAAATAATCATGACCGTGGACTTTCATCCACCATTACCATCATTAAAGCATCTCTTCAAGCACTTGAAAATCATAAACATGTGATAGTATAGGGAGACATGCTATTGGCTCATACTCCATTCAACAAGGTCTTACAACAAACACTTAACATGCATTGAAGAGCACATAATTGGGGGATTTTATGCTAACATGTCATAATTCATTCACTAAGGCTTTTCAACAAACAGTTGGCATGCATAAACTTACACATAATTGGGGATTTCTTGTCAACATGCTATAATGACTCTAATTCCTTCACATAAGCGTTTTATCAAATATATGAGGAGCATGCTTTGGTTATTCACAATTTCTACACTTACTTGACATAAACACATCACCTAACATGAAACTTGAAGAGCTTTTATCATGAATATCACATGAATATCACATACTAGGATCAAAGATTGCAACTTTGTAAACAAAACATGAATTAAAACTCAATAATAGCATGAACTTTAATTTAAATTCACATGAATCATGAAAACTCATAAATATAAGATCTTTGAATTTAGAAAATTATTCTTGAATTTTTTGGGTGGAAGGAACCTAAAAATCAACATCTGCATACCTTACTACTTGATCCTCAGAAGATTAATGGTGAAATCTTGATGATTGGGGTCTTAATTTTGGAACCCTAGCTCTTATACTTGAGGAAAATTGAGAGAAAACAACAATATTTGGGTTTAATGTGGCTGAATCTGGTGTTAAGGAGTATATATAGGGGTAGAAAAATGATAGTTTTTCCCTTGGAATTAAAATCTAGAATAAGAAAAATCCCGATTTTACACGCTGGCGTGACACACCATAATCGTGCCAGCTTACTAGAAATTGGATAATTGGAAAACAGGGCCTTGGCGCGACGTAGTGGAAATTGCATTGCCACCTTGGTTGTAAACTGGAAAGACACCGATACATGGTGGAATCACGGAGGCTCACTGGAATTTGACAATTGCCATTTTGGTTGGCTCCACGATGTGCTAAAGTACCAGATGGTACACTTTCTTACTAAAATTCCTATAATCTTCGCCCGAGTGTTGAATTTTGGAGAATTTGATATTGATCGAAAGATTATTCAATTTCACACATGATAATAAGTCAATATCTTAGAAATACCATAGGGAATAAAAGGTATTCATCTATGAAGCATGATCTTTGATATTCTAAAGACGAATCAAAGTTAGATAGATATGGGGTATTACAATATCCCCCCCTTGGGAACATTCATATTAAGCTGAGAATACTAGCAAGATAAACTTACTTACTAGACATGTGCATGTGAAACATGACTATGTGATTGAAACTACTGACAGGTTGAATTCTTATACCAGACATGCATATCTGATTCTTGGAATACACGATTGAAGCTACTCATAAGCTGAATTATCCTAATGGACATGCATATTTGATGCATGGATTCGAGACCGAATTATTCTCATGAATGCATAACTAAATACACTGATAAGCTGAGCTTTTCTACTGAACATGCATATATAATGCATGTATACTTGACTAAACTGACTTTTGAATTTTTGATTTATTATGCAATAATTAGTGATACTATCTTTGTGAGGAATACCTGAACATTCAACTAAATGGGTTAAAGACATAAAAGCATCAGGGAGTTATGGGGTATCTCCTCCTTAGGACACTATGTCCCTCTAAGAATGTTTATTTTACCAAAATACTGAGACGATAAGGCACCTACGAACTGGATCCTAACTGAACCTCGGAGAGATAAAACTAATGCATGACTTATGAACTGAAATTATCTTGCAACTACTAGGACTTTCCTCCTTGGAATAGTTATATTTCCTTGAGATTTTAGATAGCATAACTAGATGGAATGATGAGAAAACAAAAAAACCAGATCTGACTATCTTACTGCCAAAATTACTTGCTAGCTTTACTGCTAACTATAACGCCCTAATTTTCTGAACCAGAATGCTACATGGTGATCATGATCCCAAAGGACCACAAGCTAACCCATGACTAATATCTGTACCTATACACTATATAATATATGTATATAAATGTGGAAACATGAACTGAAAGGCCACAAGAATCAATACTGAACGTAATCTGAATAATAACAATGTCTAAATAAAGTGGTATCACACTACCAAAACAAAACTGAAATACTAAAGTCTGAATCTAGTGTGTAATCTAGTCTGTAATCTAGTCTGAAAGCTTCTAACTATTTGAAGTAGGGAGTGAAAGGAACATGTCTCCAACTAACTCCCGACTACTAAAAGCCAAACTAAAATACTGTAGTAATAAATTAGTAATTATGTCCTCAAAGAATGAGAACTCATTGCTAACTCTGATTGCTGAAATCTGCAATGCTACTACTGCTCTGGAACTCATGCCTCTGAACCTATGGCATAATATAAAACACCATAGCATGAATGCATTAGTACGACAGAATATATTGAGTATACGAGTGAGGTAGGCTAAATGGAAAGGGTTTAGATGTATGAACAATGCTGAATGATACAAACGTGAGAATACATACACGCATACATAACTATAACTGAACTCGTGGTGATACTGACTACTAAGTTTGAATGCTGACAACATGAGTGTACTGATACTGAGATACTGAATAGATTAATGACTATTTTTGATAGTTTGAATTATGAAGAACTGGTCTAATTGACTGTGTCTAACCATCCTGAAATTGAATATTGATAATGTGAGTTATGATGACTGGTATGACTGTGATGATTAGAATAACCGATGTAACTGATATTCAGTAACTATATCTGACAGTCTATAATGATAATAAAGATGATTTGACTTAGTTTGAGATTAGTCCAACCTAGCAGGTGATCTCTAAATCTAATGATACTGCTACTGATTGACCATAGTTGAGGTCAGTCCTATCTAATTGGTGATCTTGGAGTCTACTGATAATGATAAGGATTGATTGTATCTGATAGTCCTGATTTTGTAACTGAAACTGTAGGATGTATTCATCTAATCGGTATGCCCCTTTCTAGCTAGTGTGGGGTCCAACCTATAACCCAAGTTTGAAGGGTGTCGTACTGCACCACTGGTAAAGACAACTGATGTGGAGTCAGTCTAATCTAGCGAGTAACCCCTAGGATTAGTCCTATACATTTAAATATGCGAACGGTTGATTCCTGAGTATGTCAGTCCTATCTAACGGGTGACATCTCATTCCTACACTGGCTATGTAGTTCTAGAACTTAGGGATTTCTTCTAGGAATCTCAGTCCTATCTAGCGGGTGAGTCCCCATCCCTAGGATTGCTCGGTGCTGAACCTACTCCCATCTGAAAGAAAATAAACTGATTAATTGAGCTGAACTAATTAACTAAACTAAACTAATTAGCTAAACTCAACTGAATAGTTGAACTGATACTAGTGGTATTGTTTAGTGGAGCTAAACTGAGTTTACTAAGTTCCGTTGACTGATGAAATATACTAATGTCTGAAGACTGACTAAGAGTACTGTAGTTACTGAGATTACTGAATTACTGAGATTTTTTGAGGTTTCCTGAGTCACGTGGTTGACTGAGTTCTATGGATCATGGCTTGACTAGAGTATCAGTAAATATGACATGGCTCTAGGCACATAACTAAATTATCGGGTAAAAGTACCCCCAGGACTTGATGGAAGAAAACTGACAAAACATGACTTTGCTCTTATCGAATACACGACCAATATTCATAATTCAAAATACTATAAGTTGGGGATTTCATACTACACATAGTTCTCAAAGTCTTATACATGGAAGAGAATGCACATAGCAACATGCCATATGTCCATCAATCTAGTTTCATGAACATTCCATCAATAATCATAATGCATAACAATATCACAGAAGTTATTATTTTCATAGGGTATAGCATGCATTTTTAGTTAGGTCACAATTCAACTATAATACATGACTTCTAGTATATTAAGCATTTTATCAAACACCTTACATGTACATTTTTTGGCTGTAACACCCTAATTTTCTGAACCAAAATGCTACACGGTGCTCCTAACCTCGAAGGACCACAAGCTAACCAATGACTAATATCTGTACCTATATACTGCATAATATATCATAAAATGCAAAAACATAAACATAAAACGCCATAAAGTTTGAACTGAATAAATGTCTGATCACAAAATATCTGAAAAAGGTATAACAATACTAAAATAAGTCATAAATACTGAAAATAATGAGATCTGAATTTCTAATCTGACATCAAGTCTGAAAGCCTCTAACTGAACTGAATAAGGAGTTGAAGGAATATATCTCCAACTAACTCCATCTAGCAACTAAATAATAAATGTAGCATGAATCATATTATCCTCGAATGAGAAGGACTCACTGCAAACTCTGAACACTGGAATACTACTGCTGATCTGGAGCTCGTGCCTATGAACCTATGGTGTAATATAAGAGAAAGCACCATAGCACAAATGCATCAGTACGCCAGAATATATTGAGTATACGAGTGAGGTAGGCTAAATGCAAAGGGTTATATGTATAAATGACACTGACTAATATAAACATGAGAATACATACATGTATACATAACTATAACTGAACTCGTGGAGATACTGACTACAGAGTCTGAATACTGACAACATGAGTGTACTGATATTGAGATACTAAATAGATGAATGACTATTTTTGATAATTTGAATTATGAAGAACTGGTCAGGTTAACTGTGTCTGATAGTCCTGAAGCTGAATACTGATATCATGAATTTTGATAACAGATATGACTGATACATGAGTTCAGAAAACTGATATAACTGATATAACTTTGATGATTGGCCTAACCGATGTAACTGATACTGAGTGACTATATTTGATAGTCTAAGTTCTGATGGAACTATCTGAGTTTTATTTTATATGGAGTAATTGAATTAGAGATCATTCCTATCTAGCGGGTGATCTTTAAATCTGATAATTCTAATACTGTTTAACTATAGTTGAGATCAGGCCTATCTAATGGGTGATCTTAAAGTCTATTTATAATGATAACGATTGATTATCTCTAACAGTACTGAATCTGTACTACTAAACTGAGTTGACTGTATCTGACAGTCCTGAATCTGTAACTGAAACTGTGGGATGTATTCATCTAACTGACATGCCCCAAGCTAAGCTGACTGGGGTCCAATCTCTACCCTGACTGGAAGGGTGTCAGTACCGTGCCACCAGTAAAGACATCTATTGTGGAGTCAGTCCTAATCTAGCGGGTGACTCCTGGGATCAGTCCTAGACATATAAATATGCTAGCGGGTGACTCCTGGGATCAGTCCTAGACATATAAATATGCTAACGGGGGACCCCTGAGTATGTCAGTCCTACCTAACGGGTGATATCTCGTACCTTCACTGGCAACGTAGTTCTGGAACTTAGGGATTGCTTCTAGGGATCTCAGTCCTATTCTAGAGGGTGCAGCTCCATCCCTAGTTTAGCTCGATGCTAAATCCTACTCCCATCTGAAAGACACTAAACTGAATAACTGGGCTTAACTAAATAACTTAACTGAACTAATTTTCTGAACTGATACTGATTAACTGAACTAATACTAGTTGTATTATTTATTGAAGCTAAAATTGAGTTTACTGGATTTCGATGATGAACAGAATATAATGAGTTCTGAGGAATGATTAAAAGTACTGAAGTTACTGAGATTAACTGTGATTATTGAGGTTACTGAGCACAGAGATTACTGAGAATACTAAACTACTGAGATTACTAAGTTTTCCCGAGTCACATGACTGACTGATTTCTATTGATGATGGCTTGACTGAGAG
Organism: Capsicum annuum; assembly: GCF_002878395.1. NCBI lineage: Eukaryota > Viridiplantae > Streptophyta > Magnoliopsida > Solanales > Solanaceae > Capsicum > Capsicum annuum. The sequence goes on from NC_061111.1 coordinate 127,291,996, forward strand.
TATCGTGAAAACATGACATGGCTCAAGGCACACAACTATATTTTTTGGGTACAAGTACCCCCAGGACTCGATGGAAGGAAACTGACACACATGACTGACTTGATTATAAGAGTAGAGTCCGTAATCCACAATATCATAAATAAGGGATTTCATACTAAGCATGGTTCTCAACAATCTATTTCATGGAAGGGAATTTCATACAACATGAATATACTTTCATAGCTTTCAATATCATGCTCATTACATATTACAAGCACAATCCATAATATCATAACTTGGGGATATCATATTTCATATAGTTATTCAACATCTTAAACATTGTAGGGAATGCATTGATATATTTCGTGTACATAATGTATATCTCCATTATCTTACATGCTTCATACCACCACAATAGCAACACATGAAAAGCATAGAATTCATATTGAAGTATATAGCTAACATGGACTTTGTCATTTAGACATCATAGGACCATATAAACATGAATTTCTAGTATCCTAAGCATTTTATCAAACACCTTGCATGTATTCTTTAAGGCATAGGTAGGTTTCATACTTGCACCATGTTAAACCACCTAAAGTTCATGGTTTTCAATTAACAAACATATATATTCTATGAAAACACCTTTAGACATCACATTGAAACTTAAACAACAATCGTCAACATGTACATACTCATATTACCAGAAAAAGTTTATAAAATAATATTTAAAACATGGTTCTTGAGCTCTATGAACGGACTGGATCCATAGATGAACACTACGCATACTGTAGAAAGGAAACCTTGATGATTTGCTGGAGAGTTCTTTGATTGGGAGACTTAATTCTCGATTATCTTGAAAAAAGGCTTGAATCTTGCTTTTGAGAGATGAGTTTGATGGAAACCCTAATTTTGTAGTTGAGAGCGTAAGGAAGGATTTTTTAGATGCTTAACTGATGAAAAATGGGAAAAATTATGCCTCTTTAGGGTTATAAGTTATGGAAGGTGAAGGAAATAACCAAAATATCCTTATGAAATAAATTCCCAGTTGCTGAAAAATTATAGCTGAATATCTTCATGATTGGGCATCACAAATGTGATAAGAAATCATGAATGTTGTCACTTAGGAGCTGGTTTCTACCTAAGACTGATGACCTTCGTGATAGGGCATCACAAATGTGATTGGCTATCATGAATGTCGTCATTTAGGAGCTGGTTTCAGCCTAAGACTGATAACTTTCGTGATAGGGCATCACAAATGTGATAGTCTATCATGAATGTCATCACTTAGGAGCTGGTTTCTGCCTAAGGCTGACGACCTTTGTGATAGGGCGTCACAAATGTGATAGGCTATTACAAATGTCGTCACACTGTTTCCATCCTGACATGCTGGAGTAAAATAGGCATAACGCTTTGCTCTGATATCGGATTTAGCTGAAATTGGTATCATTGGAAAGATAATTCAACTATCTATCTTTTAATAGGTCATGAGATGAAAAATTCCAAATATAATGAGAGATATACTCATTTGAATTTGACATACCAATATCTTTCTCAAGAATTCAATCGGTAAGGAATGTTTTGATTCGTCTAATAGCTGGGAGTTATTTGAAGCCTTAATATACATCTAAATTACTCATAAAACTATAAAATAACCATGATGTACTATGCATGATATTGGTACATGGCTCTAATATTGGTTTGGATTTTTTGGGGTATTACAACATCTCCCTATTGGAAACATTCATCCTCCAATGATGACTGCTTGAGAGAGGAGAAAAGATAAAATGATGCATATATAGAATGAATGACTGATCATGATTTCATGGATGACGTGACTGAAAACTGAGCATATCATACTGTACATGCATATCTAATGCATGGGTAGCTGTTTTATAAATATAGGGTTGAGTGTTTCGATAAACTGAGTTTCTCCAACTGAGAATGTATATCTGATGCTTAACTGATAAGTTGAATCCATACATATCTAATGCAAGATTCTATGAGTGACAAGATATATGAATGCACGACTGAAAGTACTGATAAGCTGACCATGCATATCTGATGTGTGAATACATGACTGAACTGACTCACGAACATGCGACTGAACATGCAATGGTAAAGGCACTAAGATTGAAATGAAACATGAGAACATGAATGATTCTGCTATGTGACATATGGACTGAACATAATGAACTAAACTGAACCTCTGAATACTTGACTTACAGCTGAGGTCTAACTTGAAGGTCAACTTATGAGTACCCTCTATTCTAGACTGAATTTGTTATGCAAGGAAAAATCGAAGGATCTAAGGCATGAGAGCGTTAAGAGAAGGTGGGGTATCTCCCCCTTGGGATGCTATGTCCCTCTAAGAACGCTTACCTTATAGAGATACTGGGTGATGCACAGGGGATTTACGAACTAGATTATAACTAAACTTTGGGAGTCTTAAACTAATGCACGATGTATGAGATGAACTGAACTTGCAACTACTAGGAGGTTCTACCTTGAAATAGTTACATTCTCTAAAATTTTAGATAGCATAAATAGATGCAAGGATGAGAAAACAAGCTATACAAATCTAACTGCTCACAGGCATGACATGAATACTGAAAGAAGGGAAACTGTTCCTAAAAAATCTCATAGCCTCCTGCACATAGGTGTAGTACATAATACACGCATGTACAAGACTCTACTAGATACGACTTTCAGACTTCCTAGGACTCTATTGAACCTTAGGCTCTGATACCAAGTTTGTAACACTTCTATTTTCTGAACCAAAATGCTACACAGTGCTCATGACCCCAAAGGACCACAAGCTAACCCATGACTGATATCTGTACCTGTATACAACATAATATATCATAAAATGCAGAAATATGAACATGAAATGCCATAAGGTTCGAACTGAATAAACATTTGATAACAAAATGTCTGAAAAAGGTATAACAATACCAAAACAAGTCATAAATACTAAAGATAATGAAATCTAAATATCTAATCTGACATCTAGTCTGAAAGCCTCTAACTGAACTGAATATGGAGTTGAAGGAACATGTCTCCAACTAACTCCATCTAGCAACTGAATAGTAAATGTAGCAATAATCATATCATCCTTGAATGAGAAGGACTCACTGTAAACTCTGAACACTGGAATATTACTGCTTATCTGGAGCTCGTGCCTCTGAACCTATGGTGTAACATAAGAGAAAGCACCATAGCACAAATGCGTCAGTACATTTGAATGTACTGTGTATATGAGTGAGGTGGGATAAATGCAAAGGGTTATATGCATGAACAATGCTGACTAATATAAACATAAGAATACATACATGTATACATAACTGTACTGAACTCGTGGAGATAATGAATACTAAGTCTGAATACTAATAACATGAGTGTACTGATACGAAGTTACTAAATAGATGAACGACTATTTCTGATAGCTCAAATTATAAAGAATTGGTCTGGTTGACTGTGTCTGACAATCCTGAAGCAGAATACTGATATCATGAATTTGGATAACTGATATGACTGATACATGAGTTTAGAAAATTGATATAACTGTGATAATCCGCCTAACCGATGTAACTGATACTGAGCGACTGTATCTGACAGTCTAAGTTCTGATGGAACTATCTGAGTTCTATTTTATATGGAGTAACTAAATTTGAGATCAGTCCTATCTAGCGGGTGATCTTTTAATCTGATAATTCTGATACTATTTAACTATAGTTGAGATCAGTCCTGTCTAATGGGTGATCTTGAAGTCTATTTATAATAATAAGGATTGATTGTCTCTAACAGTACTGAATCTATACTACTGAATTGAGTTGATTGTATCTAATAGTCCTAAATCTGTAAATGAAACTGTGGGATGTATTCATCTAACCGACATTCCCCAAGCTAAGCTGACTGGGGTCCAATCTCTACCCTGACTGGAAGGTATACAGTACTGCGCCACCAATAAAGACATCTGCTGTGGAGTCATTCCTAATCTAGCTGGTGACTCCTGGGATTAGTTCTATACATATAAATATGCTAATGGGTGACCCCTTAGTATGTCAGTCCTATCTAACGGGTGACATATTGTACCTTCGCTGGCAACGTAGTTATGGAACTTAGGGATTACTTCTAGGGATCTCAGTCCTATTCTAGAGGGTGAGCCCCCATCCCTAGGTTTGCTCAGTGCTGAATCCTACTCCCATCTGAAAGACACTAAACTGAATAACTAGGCTTAACTAAATAACTTAACTAGACTAATTTGCTAAACTGATACTGATTAACTGAACTGCTACTAGTGGTATTATTTAGCGGAGCTAAAACTGAGTTTATTGGATTTCGATGACAGACAAAATATAATGACTTCTGAGGAATGATTAAGAGTACTGAAGTTACTGAGATTTACTGTGATTACTGAGGTTACTGAACACTGAGATTAGTGAGAATACTGAACTACTAAGATTACTGAGTTTTCCTGAGTCACATGACTGACTAATTTCTATAGATCATGGCTTGACTGAGAGTATCGTGAAAACATGACATGGCTCTAGGAACACATCTATATTTTTTGGGTACAAGTACCCCCAGGACTCGATAGAAGGAAACTGACAATCCACACTATCATAAATAAGGGATTTCATACTAAGCATGGTTCTCAATAATCTATTTCATGGAAAGGAATTTCATACAACATGAATATATTTGCATAGCTTTCAATATCATGCTCATTACATATTACAAGCACAATCCATAATATCATAACTTTGGGATATCATATTTCATATAGTTACTCAACATCTTAAACATTGTAGGGAATGCATGGATATATTTTATGTACATATTGCATATCTCCATAATCTTACATGCTTCATACCACCACAATAACAACACATGAAAAGCATAGAATTCATATTGAAGTATATAGCTAACATGGACTTGTCATTTAGATATTATAGAACCATACAAACATGAATTTCTAGCATCCTAAGTATTTTATCAAACACCTTGCATGAATTCTTTAAGGCATAGGTGGGTTTCATACTTGCACCATATTAAACCACCTAAAGTTCATGGTTTTCAATTATCAAACGTATATATTCCATGAAAACACCTTTAGACATCACATTGAAACTTAAACAACAATCGTCAATATGTACATACTCATATCACCAAAAAAATTTTACAAAATAATATTTAAAACATGGTTCTTGAGCTCTATGAACAGATTGGATCCATAGATGAACACTACACATACCTTAGAAACGAAACCTTGATGTTTTGCTGGAGAGTTCTTGGATTGGGAAACTTAATTTTCGATTATCTTGGAAAAAGGCTTGAATCTTGCTTTTGAGAGATGAGTTTGATGGAAACCCTAATCTTTTGGTTGAGAGCATAAGAAAGAGTTTTTGAGATGCTTAACTGAAGAAAAATGGGAAAAATTACGCCTCTTTAGGGTTTATAAGTCGTGGAAGGTGAAGAAAATGACCAAAATACCCTTATGAAATAAATTTCCAGTTGCTGAAAAATCATAGCTGACGATCTTTGTGATAGGGCATCAAAAATATGATAATCTATCACGAATGTCATCACTTAGGAGCTAGTTTCAGCCTAAGGCTGACGACCTTTGTGATAGGGCATCACAAATGTGATAGGCTATCATGAATGTTGTCACTTAGGAGCTGGTTTCTGCTTAAGGATGACGACCTTCATGATAGGGCATCACAAATATGATAGGCTATTACAAATGTCATCACTTATGAGCTGGTTTCTTCCTAAGGTTGGCGACCTTTGTGATAGGGCGTCACAAATGTGATAAGCTATCACAAATGTCGTTACACTGTTTTCAGCCTGATATGCTAGAGTACAATGGGCATAACTCTTTGCTCCGAAACGAATTTAGGAGAAATTGGTATAGTTGGAAAGATAATTCAATTATATATCTGTTGATAGTCATGAGATCAAAAATTCAAAGTATAATTATAGATTTTCTTATTTGAATTTGACTATACCAATATCCTTCTCAAGAATTAAATCGGTAAGGAATGTTTTGATTCTTCTGATAGCTGGGAGTTATTTGAAACCTTAATATACATCTAACTTACTCATAAAACTATAAAATAACCATGATGTACTATGCATGAGCTTGGTACATGGCTCTAATATTGGTTTGGATTTTTTGGGGTATTACAGTGGCACAGGTGTATTCATCAATTTAACAATCTTGAGCCATCCAAACTCATGAATTTCAACTAACGTGCTCATACTTCCTGAAAATACATTAAGATACCATCTTGAATCTCTAGTAACAACCATCAGAACTAATATGATCACACCATAACAAGAAAATCACAATTTATTATTTAAAACTTGATTCTTAAACTCCATGGATGAAAGGAATCAATGGATGAACACTACGCATACCTTAGGGATTGAATCTCAAAAAAAAATTGACCTTTATTGAATGTTATTGGTTTAGGAATCTTAATTCTTGAATATCTTGTGGAGAGTATGATGGGATCTTGAAGTTAATTGAGAAGAAACACTAAGTTTGTTCTTGTGAACAAAGAGGGTTAAGAGCTTTAAAAACTAAATACCAATAGCTAAAATACGTGTTTTTGGTGTTTTATGTCATGGAGGTAAGGTTTAGGGTGAAGGAAAAAGACTAAAATACCCCTACAAAATTACTTCCCAGTTGCTGAAATTATCAGCTGACGACCAAGGCTGATAAGCCGTCAGATCTGTGATAGTCCATCAGCCCAGGTCTTCACCTAGGAGCTAGAATTGATGGGTTGCTATCTAAGCTTGACGACATGGCTGATAAGTCATTAGAAATGTGATAAACCATCAGACACATCATCAGAAATGTGATAAGCTGTCAGACAGGTCATTATTCAGTTTCTAGGCTGACGTGCTGGAGTAAAATGGGTATTACTTTTTACTCCGATATCGGATTTTAGAGAAATTTGTATATTTGGAAAGATAATTCAATTATTTATATTTTGGTGGGTCATGAACTCAAAAATTCATAGTACAATGACAGATATGCTCATTTAAAGTTGACTATAGCAATATCCTTCCCAAGAAATCATTCGTTAAGGAATCTTTTGATTCTTCTTATAGCGGGGAGTTATTTGAAGCCTTAATATGCATCTAAATTACTCATAAAACTATAAAATAATCATGATGTACTATACATAAGATTGAAACATGGAACTAATATTGGTTTGGATTTTTTCGGGTATTACAATATCTCCCCCTTGGGAACATTCGTCCTCGAATAAGACTGACTAAGAGGGGAGGAACAATAGACCGAACCTGAACTGAACATGAATAACTGAAACATGATCTCATGAATGATGTGACTGGTAAACTGACTATATCATACTGAACATGCATATCTGATGCATGTGTAACTGATTCGTGAATGCATGGATGAGGTTTTTGATAACTGAAGTTCTCGCAATGAGAATGCTTATCTAATGCATGATTATATAACTGAACTGAAACATGTATGCATGACTGAATATGCAATGATACTTTATATTAAGTTTATGATGTAATCTTGAACAAGGAACTAAATAAGTGTAAAGAGAAATGTTACCCTACACGGGAATGCTAATGAGCCTGAGATCGTTTAATAAACATGAACGAGTAGAAACATGACAACATAACTGAGTCTAATACGGGACATATGAACTGAACATCATGAACTGAACTATGCTTTTGAATACATGGCTTACAACTGAGGTTGGGATTTTAAGGGTCAACTTATGAGTACCCTATACTCTAAATTGGATTCATTATGCAAAGAGAAACTGAATGAGTTAAGACATAAGAGCATTAAGGGTTTATGAGGTATCTCCCCCTTGGGACACTATGTTCCACTAAGAACGCTCACCTTGCTGAGACACTGGGGTGATGCACCAGGCATCTACGAACTAGATTATAACTGAACCTTGGGAGTCTAAAACTAATGCATGATCCATAAACTAAACTAAACTTGCAATTACTAAGAGGTTCTACCTTGGAATATTTACATTCCCTGAGACTATGGATAGCATGAATAGATGCAAGGATGAAAAAACAAACTATACCAATCTAACTACTTGATTGCTAAACTGACTTGCTGACTTTACATGCTAACTCGTGCTGAAACATAAGTTCAAAGAGATAAAGAGATCTAACAATGGATACCATGAACATGAAAGACTTGTAACGTACTCTTATCTAGGTTAGGGAAACTTTTTGGATCATGACGGGTCTAGAGTACATAAAGTCTATTCTGACGCTGACCACTCTTGGTACCCGACTGATGCAACTCTTTACCCCTCTGTGCTATAACTCTACACTCTAGCATCCTATGGACTGGCTTGACATACCTAAAGCATATATCACTACCTTCCCTACATGCACCTAGGTGATTCCTACCATACTCTTCGTAAAGTAGATATGTAAGACTCCTATTCTCACTACCTTGGGCCTCAGAGCCTGGTGCCCCATCATGATGGTCATTCCTAGACTTGGGTACTGGTGCACTAGCAGAGGATAGAACTGGGACTAAAAACTTCTGACTATGTTGAGAATAGTTACCACCTTGTGACTTAGGTTGAGCAAAGATGAAACTACCTGTCCTTGCTCTCTTTCTCTATCTCTCCCTCATCATAATCTTCTGCTCCTCTATCTGTTGAGCATGAGTAATAATCCTGGCTAAGGTAATATCACTATTCAACATCATAGAATTGTACTCATTGACCATACTATCATTTACCCCTGAGACAAACTTACTCATCTTAGCTTTGCTATCTGCAACCACATGAGGGGCATTCTGGATAATTGAGTAAACTTGAGAGAATACTCTTTCACTGTCATATTTACTTGCCTGAGGTTGATGAACTCAAGTACCTTAGCTTCTCTAAGCTCTAGGGGAAAGAATCTATCAAGGAAAGCAGAGGCAAACTCCTCCCACTCTATAGAACCTGCATCATCTAACCTTTCTGACTTTCATTGTTTGTACCTAGTATGAGCCATATCCTGCAACTGATATGTAGCTAACTCATCACTCTCAATAGTAGTCACTCCCATGATGTTAGTAACCTTCTGAATCTGATCAATGAATTACTGAGGGTCTTAATTTGTCTTAGACCCAAAGAAAGAAGAAGGATTTATTTGGGTGAAGTCCCGAATCCTGCAGCTGAATTAGCAACTAGGTTGGCCGAAATAAATGTTGGTCGTTCATGCTGGGCAGTGACTAACTGAGCAAGAGTAGTGAATGTGGCCCTGAACTACACATGAGAAATATGTTCGCCTAAAAGATCTTCGGGCTGAGGAGCTGGCTGACTTCTTCTCTTGGGAGGCATGTTCTAAAATCAAGAGGAGGAATGAATTTGACTGAGAGATTAAGTTGAGATTATGCTCACTGGCACAATATGAATACTTAAAGAAGGAAAACTATTCCAAAAACATTTTATAGCCTCTCGCACATAAATGTGGTGCGTAACACACCCATGTACAAGAATCTACTAGATGCAGTTTTCAGACTTCCTAGGTCTCTATTGAACCTTAGGCTCTGATACCAATTTTGTAAAGCCCCAATTTTCTAAACTAGAATGCTACATGGTGCTCATGATCTTGAAGGACCACAAGCTAACCCAAAATTGATATCTATACCTGTACACTACATAATATATGTATATAAATGCGGAAATATGAACTGAAAGGCCGTAAGGCTCAATACTGAACGTAATCTGAATAATAACAATGTATGAATAAAGTGGTATCACAATACCAAATAAAACTGAAATACTGAAGTCTGAATCTAGTTTGTAATTTAGTCTAAAGCCTCTAGCTATCTGAATTAGGGAGTGGAAGGAACATGTCTTCAATAAACTCCCGACTACTCAAAGCCGAACTGAAATACTTAAGTAATAAAGTACTAATCATGTCCTCAAAGAATGAGGACTCACTGCTAACTTTGACTGTTGAAATCTACAATTCTACTACTACTCTGGAACTCATGCCTCTAAACCTATGGCATAAAATAAAACACCATAGCACGAATGTATCAGTATGACAAAATATACTAAGTATACGAGTGAGGTAGGCTAAATTCAAAGGGTTTATATGCATGAAAAATTGTTGACTGATATGAATGTGAGAATACATACATGTATAAGTAACTTTAACTAAACTCGTGATGATACTGACTACTGAGTCTAAATACTGATAGCATGAGTGTACTGATACTGAGATACTAAATAGATGAACGACTATTGCTGACAGTTTGAATTATGAAAAACTTGTCTGATTAACTGTGTCTAACCATTCTGAAACTGAATATTGATAATGTGAGTTTTGATGACTGATATAACTGATATGACTGTGATGATCAGTATAACCGATGTAACTGATACTAAGCAACTATATCTACAGTTTAAGTTCTGATGGAACTATTTGAGTTCCATTCTTTGTGGAGTAACTGAATCTGAGATCACTCTCATCTAGCAGGTGATCTCTAAATCTGATGATACTAATATTGATTGAACATAGTTGAGGTTAGTCCTATCTAGTGGGTGTTCCCGGAGTCTATTGATAATGATAAGGATTGACTGTATCTAACAACCCTGATTTTGTAAGTAAAACTGTGGGATTTATTCATCTAACCGGCATGCCCCTTTCTAGATAGTCTGGGGTCCAACCTATAACCCCAGTGGGAAAAGTGTCAATAACATACCACTGGTAAAGACAACCACTGTGGAGTCAGTCCTAATCTAGCGGGTGACGGATCAGTCCTATACATTTATATGTGCTAACAGGTGATTCTTGAGTATGTTAGTCCTATCTAATGGGTGACATCTCATACCTACGCTGCCTACGTAGTTTTGGAACTTAGGGATTAATTCTAGGGATCTCAGTCCTATCTAGCGGGTGAGTCCCCATCCCTAGGCTTGCTAGGTGCTTAATCCTACTCCTATCTGAAAGACACTGAACTGATTAATTGAGTTGAACTGATTAACTGAACTAAATTGATTAGCTGAACTGAACTGATAAGTTGAATTGATACTAGTGGTATTGTTTAACAGAGCTAAACTGAGTTTACTAAGTTCCATTGACTGACGGAATGTACTGATGTCTGAAGACTGACTGAGAGTACTGTAGTTATTGAAATTTTACTTGGAATCCTAAAATCACTGATATTACAGAACTACTGAGATTTTTTGAGATTTCTTGAGTCACATGGTTGACTGAGTTCTATGTATCATGGCTTGACTGAGAGTATCAGGAAACATGACTTGGCTCTAGGCACATATCTAAATTGTCGAGTACAAGAACCCCCAGGAATCGATGGAAGAAAACTGACAAAACATGACTTTGCTCTTCTTGAACACATGACCAATGTTTATAATTCAAAATACCATAAGTTGGGGATTTATACTACACATAGTTTTCAAAGTCTTATACATGGAAGGGAATGCACATGACAACATGCCATATGTCTATCAATCTAGTTTCATGAACATTCTATCAATAATCATGATGCATAACAATATCATAGAAGTTATTATTTTCATAAGGGTGCAGCGGGCATTTCTCATTTAAGTCACAATTCAACTATAATACATGACTTCTAGTCTTTTAGGCAATTTATCAAACACCTTAGATACGCACTTTGTAGGATAGGTGTATTCATCAATTTAAAAATCTTGAGCCACCCAACCTCATGGATTTCAACTAACATGCTCACATACTTCCTGAAAATACATTAAGATGCCATCTTGAAACTCTAATAACAACCATCAACATGAACATGATTACACATTAACAAGAAAATAACAATTTATTATTTAAAACTTGATTCTTGGACTCCATGGATGAAAGGAATCCATGGATGAACACTACGCATACCTTAGGGATTAAATCTTATAATAAAATTGACCTTTATTGAATGTTCTTGGATTGGGAATCTTAATTCTTAAATATCTTGTGTAGAGTGTGATGGGATCTTGAAGTTAATTAAGAAGAAACATTAAGTTTGTTCTTGTGAACAAAGAGGGTTAAGAGCTTTTAAAACTAAATACCAATAGCTAAATACATGTTTTGGTGTTTTATGTCGTGGGGGTAAGGTTTAGGGTAAGGGAAAAACACCAAAATACCCCTATGAAATTACTTCCCAGTTGCTGAAATTATTAGCTAACGACAAAGGCTGATAAGCCGTCAGATCTGTGATAGCCCATTAGCCCAGGTCATCACCTAGGAGCTAGAATTGATGCATTACTATCTAAGCTTGATGACATGGCTGATAAGTCTTCAGAAATATGATAAGCCATTAAACAGGTCATCAAAGATGTGGTAAATCATCAGACAGGTCGTCACTCAGTTTCCAGGCTAACATGTTAGAGTAAAATGGGTATAACATTTTGCTCTGATATCATATTTTTTCTATATTGGTATATTTGGAAAGATAATTCAATTATATATATTTTGGTGGGTCATGAGATCAAAAATTAGTAGTACAATGAGAGACATTCTCATTTGAAGTTGACTATAGCAATATCTTTCCCAAGAATTCAATCGGTAAGGAATGTTTTGATTCGTCTGATAGCGGGGAGTTATTTGAAGCCTTAATATACATCTAAATTACTCATACAATTATAAAATAATCATTATGTGCTATGCATGATATTGAAACATGGCGCTAATATTGGTTTAGATTTTTGGGAGTATTACACTAACTCATGCTGAAACTTATACTTAAATGAAGTACTTCTTTTGCGATCTTTCAACTATACTCTCCTTTTTAGCTTCAAGTCATCATCATACATATGAGATCACTTTACTAAACTCTGAACTAAACTACAATCAATCTACTCTAGATTCTGGGGCATAATAATGCGCATGAATGATAAACTTATCCAAAAAGTCTTCACCTGAAAGTATAAAACTAACTGCTAATACTATCTTCTGGAATACAACTCTTAACATTCGTTAGTTTTTGCCATTATCATTACATACCTATACCCCTTTTTAACATATTCTTGTCTCGGTAAACACATTATCTTCTTCTATTCCTTCATCAACTACTAGGATCATACCTCCTAACTCACATCCACACCTTCACACTTAGTTTTTTATCAATAACCTTAAATTCTTGCATACACTGTTCAAGCCTAATGTTTTACCTCTTATACAACTATCCCCATGAATACATAATCTACTCGATATGGTTGATGCTATCCTAACTCAACTACTGCTAAACTTATGGGTTCATGCTTCTTACTCTAGGTCATATGCTATCATAGGATTCAGAGAAAGGATCTAATAGAATACTACTGAGCCTATGAGAGATCCCATAACTATTTGCAGGGACGGTCTAAGAAAGCCCTATCTTTAGGACTTTGAGCTTCACTGTTTCTATTACCTTGAAGGTAAGGTGGAGTTGACATGAGTGGAGCATGCTGAGAATCTACATAACTTTCTTAGAGGACCTTTCTATAGCATGATCTAAGATATGAAAAAAGAGAGACTTTTCCTAAAACATCTTATAGCCTTCTGTACATAAATATGGCATGTAACACACCCATGCACAAGACTCTACTAGATGTGGCTTTCAGACTTCCTTGGACACTATTGAACCTTTGGTTCTGATACAAAGTTTATAATGACCTAATTTTCTGGAATCAGAATGCCACACGGTGCTCATGATCCCGAAGGACCACAAGCTAACCCTCTACTAATATTTGTACCTGAGCACTGCATACTATAATATAATAAATACAGAAAAATGATGGAAACTTTCCATAAGGTTGAAAACATCTAAAATACTTAAAACTAAAAAATAAATACTGATATATATGTCTAAAAAGTCTCTAACTATCTAAACTATGGAGTTAATGGGATATGTCCTCAACTATCTCTATCTACTAAAAATAAAATGAATCTAATTCCATAATAAAATAAGGATCATCCTCAAATAAAGAGGACTCACAGCTCCATCTACTGCTGCTGACTGAGTCTGGATTGTTAAGGGTGCTTTGGATCTTACGCTTCTGAACCTACAGTATAAGACACCATAGCACAAGAGAAAAGTATGTGTCAGTTCTTTGAATATACTGGTATGCTATATGAGGTAAGTCTAAATAAAAGGGATTATGCATTAACATAGCTTAACTGAATAACATGAGAGTACTAATTGAATGAGGACATATGCATGAATGCACAAACCATAATTAAAATCATCGTGACACTGAATACTGAGACTCTGATACTATTTTACTGACATATGAACTCACTACTAATACTAAGATAATAAATAACTAAATCTTCTGATATTGATAACTTAAATCTTCTGATATTGATAACTGAGTACTGTAGTTGAGATCAGTCCTCTCTAGCAGGTGACCTCTTAAACTTAATGATAATGGGAATGCTCAATTGAAATCTCAGATCAGTTCTATCTAGCAGGCAATCTTTATATATACTAATAATAAATATGATTTGACTTAATCTTAGATCAGTCCTTTCAAGTGGGTGATCTCTAAATCTAATGACACTGAAGCTAATTAACTAAATCTAAGGCCAATCCTATCTAGCGGGTGATCTCTGAGTCTGTTGATAATCATAATGATTGACTGTATCTGACAGTCCTTACTTTGTACTACTAAGTTGAGTTCCTTTACTGAGACTGATTCTAAAATTGATACTATGGGAAGTAGTCATCTAACTGACATACCCCAAATCTTAACTTGTGGGATCCAACTTGTAACCCCAGCTGGAAAGGTGCCAGTACCGTACCATGGGTAAAGACACTTCTGCTATGGAGTCAATCCAATCTAACGGCTGACCTCTGGGATTAGTCCTATAAATATATTATATTCTAACGGGTGATCCCTGAGTATATCATTCCTATCTAATGGGTGACATCTCGTACCTATGTTGGCTACGTAGTTCTGATACTTAGGGATTGCTCCTAGGGATCTCAGTCCTTTCTAAAGGGTGAGTTCCCATCCCTAGGTTCGCTCAGTGCTAAGTTCTACTCCTAACTGAAAGACTATGAACTGATTTTTTTTTTAAACTGTACTAGACTAAGCTGAATCTATTACTGATCATACTAAGTAACTGAGTTAAGATGAGTTCACTTGAATCCGAAGACTGATGGAATACTACTGAATCTCATTATCTGATTGAATGATACTGACTTCTGAATTATTTACTGGAATTTTACTGAGGTCTGAACTGAATTCTTGAATACTACTAAGATCTGAGCTGAGTACTGAAGTGAAGTTCGAATGATAATAATACTAGATTATTGATATTTCTTAAATTGTGTAACTATCTGAGTGTACTGAATTCTATAACTGACTGAGTTCTACTAATTGTAGCTTAATTTAGAGTATCTTGAAACTGACACTGGCTCTAGACTTGTAGCTAATTTGTCGGGTATAAATACCCCCAGAACTCAATAACATAAAAGTAAAACATAACCATCTTAAATAATCATGACCATGGACTTTCATCCACCATTACAATCATTGAACCATATCTTCAAGTACTTGGAAATCATAAACATATAATAGTATAGGGAGACATGCTATTGACTCATACTCCATTCAACAAGGTCTTACAACAAACACTTAACATGTATTGAAGAGCACATAATTGGGGGATTTCATGCGAATATTTCACAATTCATTCACTAAGGTTTTTCAACAAACACTTGGCATGCATAAACTTATACATAATTGGGGATTTTTTGTCAACATGCTATAATGACTCTAATTTCTTCACATAAGAGTTTTATCAAACATATGGGGAGAATTTTTTGGTTATTCATAATTTCTATAGTTTCATGACATAAACACATCACCTAACATGGAACTTGAAGAGGGTTTATCATAAATGTCACACGAATATCACATACTAGGATCAAAGCTTGAAACTTTGTAAATATATTTGAGTTGGACTGTCATGTTTAGGAGCTAGGAAAGCCTATGTGGTGTATTTATGGGGAGTGCCAGATTGACTTATTAGGGCTAGATTGAGTACCACAATAATAGGCAACATTTGATAGATATCAGCTAGAGTTGATGACTTGGCAACTCAGTTCCTATATCCCGGCTATGCTATGGGAATTTTATACATCCTACAAAGATACCGTAGTCTTTCTGATGCGCCATTATCAAAGAGTAATCAGATTTGCTAGGCAGCCACAGGTTGAGCACACACTAGTTAGAGGGGTCTGAGTTGACATATCAACAGAGACTATTCGCAAAATTATGTTTGGCCCAAAGTACATTTATCCTGTATCAATAGTTGAGTGCGACCATAGAATGAGGATCACACATGATCAACATATCATGCGGGAGGATGAGCACTGTGTGAGAGGGTCGAATGGCTAGGTGGATAGCCAGTTATATTTTACCACTGGGTGATGCAACCCCATGATCAATGGGCAAGCTGTGATCAATAAGGGCCTATTAATATTGGAGTCCAAGTTTTGGTATTTCTGATTAGATATCATTTGATACCAACTGATTTGGATAATACTTTGATGTGGAAGGGAGAAACACTAGTTTCCTATCTGATGGACGGATATGATATTGATTTTTGCTACTATTTGCCATGAGTTACATGACAAAGCATTTGGGGAGTTGACTAATCTTTCCATCCTTTGCATGATTCAGAGGTTGTATGATGAATCCACTGTGCTTAAGATACTGGGTGTAGATGAGAGGGTACCTACGAGGGATAATCATAAGTGAGGAACATAAAGGGTCTGGTACATCCAGACACTCCTAGGAGATCGAGATAATAGGCAACAGTACCACAGGCCCATTCTGAGGGCCCAACAATTTCCACAGAGCCTACTAAGATACATTGAGATAATACAGGTGTTAGTTTTAATAAAGAGACAGAGGAGCAAAGAGAGGCTCCAGATTCTAGTACGCAGGGCGAAGGGACTTAAGTTACTTCTTCTTCAGCCCGGGCTTCAACCTTAGAGCTGGTGGGTGTATCCATAGAGCCTACTCTCCCATCCATAAAAACTCCTACAATAGGTATGATTACTATATCTAGTGAGTTTTTGTAGAGCTTAGTGGATAGCCAGAGGGCCACAGATACTAGATTAAGGGTTGTCGAGAGTGAGATGACTACCCTCTATGAGCAGATGAGATTAGGGGTTAGGACTAGATTTGAGAAAGAATTGGCCCGATGAAAGGCTACACTAAGTACTGTACTATCCATTCTATGTGCCAACTTCCAAATATGGCTCGATGAGTTTGAGAGATAGGTTACAACCCAAAACATAGAGGCATCGGCACCAGATATAGCCTAGATGAGGAAGGAGTTTTATGTATTTCGAGTAGAGTTATGCTCTCTCATAGAGACACATGTTTCAGTCGCTCCCTCAGTTATAACCCAGGCGGTCCAAATATCACTTTTGCATCTACCAAGACTTTTTGATTTTCTTGTGGAGGGTGATGAAGAGGTCCCAATAGTTGAGGCTAAGAGAGGTCTCATAGGTGACTTGCACGACCTTGATTTACCATATGACCAGGTCGTTAAAAAGGTCAGACATGATTCAATTCTATATTCATCGATAGGCAGAGGCGTGTATCTATAGTAGTGGGTGCATCATTTAATAGTACAGCGCCTACTCGAGCTAATATGCCCTCATCTGGGGATGCTCCTACTCCAGGATCCTAGTGTGTCCTAGTTAGGTTCTCACTTCCCTTTGTTTTACTTTTTTTTAGTGCAGTGAGGACAATGCACATTTTTTTATTGAGGTGGGCATACCATGCCGCCGTGTGTTTTTGTTGTCGTGCTTCTTTTCTTGTCAGTCGTGGTTTGGTTGTAGACCAACATGTCTAGGATAGTTTGTGTTGTATTGTGTTTTTCTTCGTATTGTGTTTTGTTTTTGTATAATTAGGATATTTTAATTATTTAGGGCAGTAGTCATGTTTTGACCAATTTTTGATACCCCTCCAAAAAGTTGTGTTTTAGAAGTGTGTGAATGTATATCTGCGTGAACAGTGTAGATCTTTTTCTAGCATTAGGATTAGGTACATGATAATCACTTTCTAATAGTCACATAAACCGAGGGATGTTGTGTTTTGAGCTTTACAGGTAGACTGGCCGTCTTGAATAGCTTAGTTTCTCCTAGTTAAACATTGATTTTATTTTTGTTGTGTTTTGTTTCCTGACAACATGCAAATGTTTTGAGTTGAGGGTGTTGATGTGCTATAGAAATATAGAACTTTCGATGCTTAAAATAAGGAAAAGATGTAAGTTCCTAAGGTTATTTTGTTAGATATGATGCCTTTTAGGTATGTTTTGCCGGAAACCATAATTTGAATGATAAGTTCATAAAAATGGTGAAAAATGTGTTTGTTTGCCATTCTTGGAGTAATTATGGATATTCGAGATGTTTTATATCTTTTTTTTATCAAAGAATGTTTGAGAATTGAAGAAGAGGTGAAAAGATGACTCCCACACTTACCAAGTCAACATATGTCCACACATAGGACCTACGGACCACATGTAGACAAAGAAAGTACCAAAAGTTTAAAATTATGAGAGAATTTTTTTCTCCCAGTACCTGCGGTTTGTACTTGCACCCAGTATCAAGACCACAGGTACTACATATGCCCGGTACCAGATCGTGGGTACGAACCACATGTGGCCACCAACCCAATTTTCTCCTATTTTATTCAGGCCTTGGTTTTAGGGTTTTCTCTTGTACTATAAATACCTTTTATGTATCTTTTAGTAGGAGTTACAAACTTTTGATATTCACAAATATATTTTGATTCCAAGATCCGATTTTGATCTTGAATTTTCTTGTATTGACTTTGGTTCATTAATTCAGTTATGGTTGTGGGTTTTATTTCTTCTTATCATTATGATTTCATCTATGCTTTTGAATAAGAATGTTACTAATTTTTTCACAAGCATGAGTGGCTCAAACTTATAGCTAGGGTTTTGAAAACGTTGACAGATTGACGAAGTAGGGGAAGTGCTTTGATTATTATAAATCGATACCCATATTGCTTTGTCTTCGTTCTGATTGTTTTACTAATGGGTGCACACATTAGGATCTCTCCTTGATATTGCAGTTTAATCCAAAAGAGGAGTAGTTACTAGAAAAGGATAAAGACGACAATAATTTGGAGTTTAACTGTCCATCTATGCTTTTGTGTTCTATCTTAGTAAGATTGTTAGGTTTTATCTTATAACTAGAAACTCAAAGGGAAATAGTAAACTGGGATCAAGATAAGAGTTATTAACACGACATCCTGAGACTCAAAAGGTAAAGGGTGAAATTTTTCTATTATTTAAAAGACTACAAAAGGTACATAACTTATCGATTCTGAATGCAAAGCATCAGGTTGGTTCAGTGAACCACGATAAGACTACAGAGTTGAGAAGCTAGGGGGAACATAATCGTGCTGTTCACCTATACTGATTAAAACCAAAGTTAGTATAGCTACTTGCTCGAGATTACAATATCAAAACCCCTCATTTTCCTGTTCTGCCCGTTGACTACAAATGCTGAGAACTGCAAAGCCACGTGTTCCCTTGGGATTCAATCAACACCTTTGTTAGGTTACTATATTTTGATAGCGAGTGTATCATCATCTAATCGTAGGTGTTGTTTTGAAAACATTAGATTACAAGGAAAAGATTGAGGGAATTTAAAAATTTCCTCCACTAGTCTCTGTGAAGGATATTCGAAGTATTTTGAGGCATGCAAGATTTTATCATAGGCTCATTAAGGATATCTCCAAATTTTCAAAAATCTTATATAAATTATTGGAGAAAGAGGTGAAGTTTATTTTTAATGATGCATGTTTAAATGCATTTAAGTTCCTTAATGAGTAGTTGACATCGACCCCTACTATTATTTCACTTGATTGCTCTCTACCTTTTGAGGTTATGTGTCATGCTAGCAGAGTGGCACTAGAAGCATCCTGGGCCAAAGGCATGAGAAGATACTTTATCTAATCTATGTTTGGAAAGCACTCAACCCAACTCAAAAAAATTATACTGTGACGTAAAAAGAATTTTTCGTAGTTGTTTTTCTTTTGAAAAATTTTGATCATATTTGTTTGGCATGAAAGTGATTATGATATTTACCATAAAACTCTTAGGTATCTCATGAAAAAAATAATGGAAAACCTAAATTGATTTGATTGGTACTTTTGTTACAAGAATTTGATTTTGAGGTCAAAGATCAAATGAGGATTAAAAAATTAAGTGGCTGACCACTTGTCCCGACTTAAAGACGATGTGATGCTGAAGTTGAAAGATGAGCTTGACATTGATGATACTTTTCCAGATAAGAGGGTATTGGCTACATCCTAAGACTTTATTCCACTGGTCTAATGATTTTGCCAATTATTGAGTAAGTGATAAGGTGCCTCAAGACTTATATTTTCAGCAGTGGAAGAAGATTATGTTTGATTTGTATAAGTTTTTCTAGATAAGACATACTTTTTTCGGATTTGTGTGGATGGAATGGTCTAAAGATGTGTCCCTGAGGTTGAAATGATTAGTATTTTAGAGGTGTCACTCATCCCCCATTAGATATCATCATAATGGTGTGTGGATTGCTCATAAGATTTCCCAATATGGGTACTATTGGTCCATCATCAATCAAGATGCTTATAAATACACAAGATTTTATGGCCAATGCCAAGCACAAGGGAACATCTCACAAAGGCATGAGCTACCATTGACCTCAATTCTATAGATTAAGTTATTTGATGTACTGAGAATTGATTTTATAGTCACTTTTTTGAGTCCATATGGTATGAAGTACATCTTTATTGAGATTGACTATGTGAGTTCATAAAGATGTTATGGTTAGAAGTAATGAGTAAAAGAGTGTCACGACTTTCCTTTAGAGGAATATATCTTCCAAGTTTGGTACGCCAAGATCCATTATCAATGATGGGGGTTTCCACTTTTGTAATCGTCTATTCAAGGTCTTTCTTAAAAAATAGGGTATGAAGCATAAGATAGAAATCCCTTACCATCCTCAAGCAAGCAAGAAAGTTGAGGTCTCCGATCGGGAGATCTAGTCTACTTTATCAAAGATTATGATGGACAATAGAATATATTGGGCTAGGAAGTTGGATAATACATTATGGGCTTAACAAATAGCATTTAAGCCCAATGGGCTATATGGGTTTAGCTACCCCCTGTTGATAGGGCCCCAGTGTGTGTAGCCACATGACTAGGGAAGAAAAACCTGGGATGACTAGTACACACCCTAGATATAAAGTGTGACATCATGCGCACGGTCACCAAGACCAAACCTCACATCGAAAAATATGAGTTTTTAGTTTTGGTCCCCTCAGGACCTCCACCTTCCATGGATTTACTACACCACCTGCCATTATTTCTCAATTAAAACCATTACCATGCAACCAACCAATCTGTTAACCATTTATTAACCAAGGCCATTAGTAATGGTATTATCATACCGTCTATACTTGTATGTTTTGTCCATAGCCAACCATATATAGTTTTAAGGGATTCCATGTCCACTACATGATTTTCAATTAATCCAAACCATGGACACCAAGGCCTTTCAATCCATTTAGTACCATTTAGGCCATTCATATTATTTATGCTTCCATTACCAAGTTTAAACCATGCATAAATTCCATTGAAAAACCAACATTATTGTGGAAACATTGTTACTGGAATTTTATCAAACACATTAGGGGTATAGTATTTCCAAAACCAAAGTCCACTACCAAAGAATAATTCCCATGCAACCAATTATCCCAAACCATCATTAATACATATAAATGCATATTTAAAAAATGGGAAACCATAACCAAGCATTTATAACCAAAACCCCAAATCATATTTGAAAACCCCAAAGCATACAACACTCAAATCATAATAACATTGTATAAAACCATGCCTTTAGAACTAGCAACAAGGGAAGAGAACATGCCTTAATTGACAGAGTAGATGGAGAGAAACCACCAATAAGATTCCTAGTTTAGTCCTCTAGTTGAAACCCTAGCTTTCTTGATCAAAAGCTTTTGAGAATATTATAGAGTGTTTAACAAGAGTTTCTAAGTGTTAATGAATAGAATAATAGGGTAAATAGTCTACCAAGTGAGTTAGAAGTCATGGGGCCTTATTATGATAAGTGGGGAAATGTCTAGAATACCCCCACTTAAGTTTTACAAAATCTCATCACAGGGGTGATGTGTGAGCTAATGCTAACACATTTTAGGATTTTAACTAAGAATAATTCCGAAGTTTTAAGCAAATTTTGTTGTTTTTGTTTGTTTTATGTTGGATTTTGCAGAAGAAGCTAATATGTTAGAGAACCAAAAAGAATGGAAGCAAATGAACTAAAATCTGAAGTAAATAGAGGCAAAGTGTGGCTGATGACATTTGTGATAAGTCGTCATCCTTATGATAAGCTATCAGCTTTATCGTCTGCCATAGACAGAGAATTGGCCTAAGTTAAAAGCTATTATGACATTTTGTTATAGGTCATCAAGGAATTGATAAGTCATCAAAAATGCCGTTAGCCTAAGGCAGCACATGAGAACTGAAGCAGAAACTTGACGATATTTGTGATAAGTCATGAAGGAGCTGATAGGGCATCACCATTTATCGTCTGCATTAGGAAGCAAGTTTCCAAAGAAAAGAGGAAGATGACAATATTTGTGATAAGTCGTCAGCCTCCTGATAGGCTATCAGAAATGGCATCACCTAATTCAAAGAATTTTTGAATTTTATTATTTTATTTCCATAATTAGGGTGAACTATTTAAAGCCTTGTTTAGGGTTTTCTTAAAAGTTTCGAACCTTGATTTTTGAGATACGATACTTTGATATTTTCTCACTCTAACTTCTTGTCTTGAAAAAAAGTAATTATTTTAAAGAGAATTTAATCATTATTTTGGGATTTCCTGCTGTGATCTAATCTGAGATTCACTAGTTATTATTCATCTTGTGGTAAGTTTATCTTTCAAAGCATGAATTCATCTAGTTACTTCAATTTTTATTTCATGAGAAGCTAAATTCCTTTAACCTGAATTATGGGATCTAGGGGTAGGTCTTGATTAGGTGCTGAGTGTTCAAGATTTGAAAGGTGGTAGGACTCCTTGATAATTCTATGTTTTAGTTACCATTTGATGGTTGTAAATGATAGGTAACCCTAAGTCTGAGAGGATTAGGTAATTAAATGCTTAAGTGGGTCAAGAGACATTTAAGCATAACTTCGATAAAGATAACTTGTTGTCCTACCTACCATGAGAATCTTGAACCACTAGTAGCATCTGTTAAGTACCAAAATCCCTAGTGAACATAATTCTAGTTTTTCATAAACTCTTGATTACGAACATTGATTAAAGTGATTAACAATTACTTGTTCAACAAAAAACCTTTATTTCAGGAAACATCAACTATCAGTTGATTCAATTGCAAATGACTTAAGTTCACACCATATTCCCTATGGGAGTCGACCCCAACATAGTTGGGTTTTATATTGACAATGATTAATTACATTCTCTATGAGAGGTGTAGTTTGAGCGTTATCAAAAATGGCACCGTTGCCGAGGAATACGGTTGAAAACTGAAGTTTGTGTGCGCTAATTGACTGTTAGTCAAGTTTTCTAGTTTTATGCTTATTTGTTATTTTTATTTATTTACAGGATCTTTATAGTGTATGCCAAGAACCAAAATTTGAACCGTTATTACCACCTAATCTAGAACTGCAATGAATTGGAAGAATGTCAAACAGCAAGAGCCTGACAGATTGGAAACCTTAGCTAGAGCTCAGGTGAATATGCAAAATGTCAAGCAACAAGAACGACATCCAAATACTGAGGACGAAGATTTTGGAGATGAGGAGTTGCTGAATCCTGGTAACCCAAGGCATGCAGTGCAAATAGCTACACCATTATGACGTAATGTTTATAGGAACTCTCTGTTTTGAGAAAGGAAAGAGTACCAGCCGATCCAGTATGATCTCAATGATGATGATGATGGAATATATGGAGCAGGTGTAATGGGTGGAATTATTCTTCAACTGTTGGCACCTGGGGCAAAATTCAACATTCTGAGTACTATGATTCAACTCCTAAATCTGAAGGGGTTGTTTGGTGGACTTCCTGGGGATGACCCGAACTTGCATCTGGTGAATTTTGTCATGATCTGCAAATCTTTTGATAACCCAAGAGTGGGCCAAAATGCTATCCAGTTGAGATTTTTTCCGTTGTCTTTGTCTGGGGAGGCAACATTGTGGCTAAATAAGCTGACACCCGATTCTATAACTAACTGGAGGCAGTTGAAAGAAGCTTTCCTAGAAAGGTTATTTCCACCTTCAAAAAGGGTATAGTTGAGGGAAGAAATTAGAAACTTTAGGTAGCTCCCAACTGAATCTTTGTATGAAACCTGGGAAAGATTCAAGAAGAAGCTGACACAGTGTCCAAACCATAACATGATGGACATACATTTGATGAAGACTTTGTACAGGGCCCTTAACTCTATTACAAAGATAATTATAGACAATGTGGCTAGTGGTTCATTTGTTGATCTAACATTCCCAGAGGCTTCAAAGATGCTAGACAGAATAACCAAACAGAGTTGGGCATGGCATACCAGAGACTTTGTGGTGGCCAGACCCACACTTATGTAGGTATTACTTTAGAACAATGTAAAATAAAAGACAAGCATGACTAGGACATAGATCACCTTAAAACATATACGGACTTACTAACCAAGCATTTGCTATCAGGCAAGATTGAAAATGTGAAATTTGTGGGATCTCAGGATAGAAGTGAGGCTAATGCAGATGAAGAGGCTAACTATATTAATAATCAGGGGGAGTTTCTGAGGCAATAGCCAAGGGAATCAAGGTCGGACTTACTATGATAAGCCTGGTTATAAAGATAAAGAGCAAGGAAA
Organism: Capsicum annuum; assembly: GCF_002878395.1. Lineage (NCBI taxonomy): Eukaryota > Viridiplantae > Streptophyta > Magnoliopsida > Solanales > Solanaceae > Capsicum > Capsicum annuum. The sequence continues at coordinate 127,316,913 of NC_061111.1, forward strand.
TTGGAGGAACAACAATGATAGGAGCGGGTTATATGTTCCTCTGGAAATCATGAGGCTGCTTTAACAAGTTCTGAAAAGATGTCCATGGAGGACATGATGGCTAAGTTGTTGAAGGGAGTGCAGGCTACCAACTCTGGAGTGACCACCCTGAAGACCGATCTAACATCCATTAGTCAGCTGGTGCACTCACACTTCACCGTAATCAAATAGTTGGAGCAGCAAATGAGCCAACTCTCTGCAGCATTCAACCAGAGGAAGAGCAAAATGTTATCAAGTGATACGGTCCAAAATCTGCAGAACGATGGCTCATGTATGGATATTACAACTAGAAGTGGTAAGATATTGCCTGACCCTTCTGTGGGCAAACCTGTAGTTGATGAGGTAGTTGATATTGAACCAGAAGAAAGTGGTCTAGTGGAGTCTAAGAAGCTGGATAATTCTAATGATGCTCTGAATAAAGACAAACAGAAAGAGAAGGAGGTAGTTTTGAAACCTATTCCAAGACCACCACCTCCCTTTCCTCAATGATTGAATAAGAAAACTGATGATGCAAAATTCAGTAAATTCATGGAAATGCTCAAGCAGTTGGCAATAAATGTGCCATTGGTGGAGGTACTCGAACAAATGCCAGGATATGCTAAATTCATGAAGGACCATGTGACTAAGAAAAAAGAAGTGAGCTACTAATTGGAAGATAATTGTCACACCCCATATTCAAGTACGTGTATTGGTCTTATTTATATGGAATTAATTTTTTTATTTTATTTATACGAAAATTTACCCATCGATAGTTCCATGCAAAGGTTATTGAATAAGCTTTCCAACGATATAAAGATTTCCAAAAATGGATAGGTTTCGGATATAATCGAGTACGTTCGAAACTATAAAATGGTGGCTGGGATATTTGGGAATAGTAAATGTACAGGAAAATTTCCTGCACACAAACTACTGAGGCTAGCCAAATTTTTGGGTCAACTTCGAACGATTATAAGTCTCTTAATATAATGAACTGGGAGAGCTACGACCTATGAAAAGAAAGATCTTTTAGTCTTCTGTCCGATTCAATTGGTTTCATCCAAATCCAACGTTTGAGTAAGGAGTTTTACTCGTTTTACTTCAGCCTATCAAAATAGATTTTTAGGGACAACTTCAAACGATCATAACTCCTTGTACAGGACGAACTGGGTCGCCTACTTTATTTGAAATTAAAGACCTTTGAGTTATCCTTCTAACGATACCAATTTCACCCAAATCTAATATCAGAACAAAGAGTTATGGTCGATCTACTTTAGCTTATCAAAATAGTCCACCAAAGGACAGATTTGACATTATTTAAATTTTGAAGAAATTTTGGGCATTTCCTATTATTTTATGGACGGGAATATGTGTATATATACATGTATATGAGTTCAAAAACTTATTTTCATCATCAATAATTGAGGAAGAACAAACCCTAGCTAAATTTGACATTTAAATTACTTTTGATTCAACCATAGAGATTCCAAAGTAATCCGATAACTACGTTTGTCATCTCGAGAGCTTCGAACGGCACCTATTATTTGTACAAACAGGATTGCATAATTAAGAGGTGAATTCTAAGGTATGAATATTGTTTTCCTATGTTCTTTTCCATATATATATGTGTGATAGAGGATTATATGTATTGGTTGTTATTGAAAGGTGATGGAAATAGGGTTATGGACTATTTTGCATGGTTTGATTGTATTGAATTGTGGAAGGTGGATATGGTAATTGAGTTATGGAAGGTGGATATGGTAATTGAGTTATGGAAGGTGGCTATGGTGATATACTATTGAATTGATGATTATTTATGTCTGTGGCTCAATTTGGTTTAATGGATTGGTTGGAAGGATAAATGAATCCAAACTTGATATTGGAGGATGTTGTATGAATATGCATGGCATGTGAATGTAATTGGAGTATAAGAGGTTTAAAGTGACATCCTTTATGGTATAATTAAGGATTAATACTTAACCACTAGTTTGGTGAATTCAAATAATTGAATTGTGACGTTTGGTTGCTAATACTAGATTGCTATATATGTTCATTGTAGATAAGTAATCCGAAAAGACAGGAAGTTCATTTGGGACTAGTATTGAAGGTTGACAGTCAGGTATGTAAAGCATACTCTATACCATATCTTTGGCATGAAAGTGAACAATTGTTTTATTAAGAAAGTTTCCAAAGTTATTCAGTAACATGTGATCCATACTGGTTTTGTATGATGTCCTACGTTACCAATGAACTTATTTCCACCCTACAAGATGTCAAGACATTCCAATACTTACTTATTTTCCAAATCTTACATGTTTATTGCACTAATGAATGTCATAAGGTAACCGGTTACTCAAACAAGATCCATGTGCTATTAATGACTACAAAATATTTCATTGATATACCAATAAGCTCCTACTTCATTGTTATGGCATTGATGACTCCAAACAACTTTATTAATATGCCAATGAGTTCATACTTCATCGTTATTTCATTGATGATCTATTTATATATCTCTTATTGATGTATCATTATTTCAAAGTATCAAAAATTCGGTGGGGACCGAAATAACAATCTCAAAGATTAATTGAACTAAGTGATGAAAGTTCTCTCTTATCGGGTGGTATCCCAGGGGCATAAGCCTATCATGGGTCGATCCCTATTTATGTGTTTATGGGTGGTATCCCAGGGGCATAAGCCTATCATGGGTCGATCTCAGTTGATATGTAATGGAGGCAGCCTAATGGTCACAGTACAGTACAGTAATGATTACAAAGATGATAAGAATGAAGGTAAAGTGATTGAATAAATACAATGTACAGGTTGTCACAAGTTCTAGTAAGTGTGGTCCACTCCTATTATGATTTACTCACTTGTTTTTGATTTCTATTGAGCTCCTATATCATATGTGATTATCTATAACTTTACATACTCAGTACATATTTCATACTGCCGTCCCCCATGGGGGACCTGTATTTCATGCTGCAGGCACAGGTACCTCAGCTCATACACCGCACAAGTAGGAGCCAGGATATCCAGCTGCTTTTGGTGAGCTCCAGTTTGCTTTGGGGCTTTTCGTGTCATATCCAGTAACTTTTGGTATTTTATAGAAGTTAGTTATATGCAGGGGTGTGTCCCGACCTTAGTAGTTAAACTCTGTGTATTGTCTAGAGGATTTGTAGACCTAATGTACAGTCAAGGTGGTGTTTTTTTAATAGACGTGATGGCTCCAATGGCCAAGTATTGTATATACATATATATATGTGTGATCGAGCTTATATAGGTGATTATTTCCTTTTATATGCGACATGATGCTGTTCGAATTTTGGGTTGTCATAGAGGTATGCATGGGAAGTATAAGGTTATGAGCTCGTTCTCCCAGGCCTCCTCGGTTATGGGTGCCAGTCTGCCCCAATAGGATTTGAGGCGTGACAATAATGGTATCAGAGAAGTTCGTCCTAGTGAGTCTACAAAGCTGTGTCTACGTAGAGTCTTGTTTATCGGTGTGTCGTGCACCGCATCTATAAACAGGAGGCTATGGACATTTAGGAATTGTTTCTTTTTCTTCATGTCTTAGATCGTGCGATAGAGCCTATGTGGTATATGAAGTCATAGTTGACCATTGAATTCGATTGTTTCTCTTGTTATAGTAATGATGCGGGTTACCAGAAGCAAGAATACCGGTAAACAAGTAGATGTGGTTGCCAGAGAGGGGACTAGTAAGTCACCCACTATACTAGCTAATCAAAGTTAGGCTCCAGCTGAGCATGCATCAGAAACTTCTTCCACTCTAGAAGAAATAACGGGGAGGAGAACTATATCCCCAGAGTCACCTATTAATGTTGCTGATCAAGATCTTAGAAATGCAGTACAACTTTTGACTCGTATAGTTGCTGGGATAGCTCAAGGGCAAGCCATTCCTACCACGGGTCCTAGTGATACAGATAGGGCGGATAGCCTTTGAACACAGGATTTTCTTAGGATGGATCCTGCCACTTTTACTGGATCAGATCTTAATGAGGACCCACAGGACTCTATTGATCAAATTCAAAGGGCCTTAGATATTATGAATGTAACGAGTAGAGAGACAGTAGAGTTAGCGGCGTACAGATTCAAAGGAGAGGCTATATAATGGTACAAGGACTGGAAATGATCTAGGGATATTGATGCACCCCCAGCTACTTGGAAAGAGTTCAAAGAGGCATTTTTTGATCATTATCTTCCATTTGAGATTCGTCAGGCCTGTGCAGATCGGTTTTTAAATCTTTGTTAGGGGAATATGAGTGTGAGGGAGTACAGTCTCCGATTTAATTCCTTATCGAGATATGCTCCTAATATTGTAGCTACTATGGATGATTGAGTTCATCAATATGTGGATAGGCTGGATCCATATTTGGTTAGAGATTGTACTATTGCTGCTTTGAATAAAGATATGGACATAGCGAGGATCTAAACTTTTGCACAGAAAATAGAAGATTAGAGGTAGAGGAGAAGAACACAGGAATTATGAAGAGGATATTCCAAGAGGGCCAGATCTATAGGGAAGTTCATGGCATCCCAAGGAGGGTTCAGACCACAGTTTTTTGCTAGACCACCTAGGCCATTATCTTCTTAGTCTACAACTAGTGCCCCACCACAGTTCCAAGGGTCCAGAGGAAATCAATTTGGGCACAGAAGTGAGAGTCAGAGTTTGCAGAGAGTGGGGTACCAAGGAAAAGGGAATATGTGCCAATCGAGACCTCCTCGAGAGCCATGCAATAAATATGGAAGGTATCATTTGGGTGCATGTCAGCTGGGGACCAATATTTGCTTTTGGTGTAGTATGTCGGGGCATATGATGAGAGAATGCCCACGAAGGGGCATAGGGGGTATGGCATGACCTACGGGGTCATTTGTTGCATCATCATCATCGATACCTTATTTAGGAAGGGGTGCACAACCAATGGATTATGTTAGAGGTGATAGAGGAGCCACGAGTTTTAGCGGGGATCAAAATTGTACGTATGCTCTAGCAGATCGACAGAATTTAGAGGCTTCCCCAGATGTGGTTACGGGTACGTTGTCTATCTTTTTATTTGATGTATATGCCTTAATTGATCCCGGTTCTACATTATCTTATGTTACTCCATTGGTTGCTGGAAAGTTCAAAAGAATATCAAAACTGTTAATTAAGCTATTTGAAGTGTCCACACTGATTGGGGAATCTATTATAGCTAGAAGGGTTTACCAAAACTGCATAGTAACTGTTTGTGGTCGTGATACGATGGCTGATCACGCAGAGTTAGAAATGGTAGATTTTTATATTATAATGGGTATGGACTGGTTGACGTCTTGTTATGCCACAATTGATTGCTGCACGAAAAAGGTATATTTCTATTTTCCAAATGAATCAGTCCTTGAATGAAAAGGTGAAATTGGCGCGCCAAGAGGTAGATTTATTTCTTATTTTAAGGCAAGAAGAATGATTTCTAAGGGATACATATATCATTTAGTTAGTGTAAGGGATACAGAAGTGGAGCCACCAACTCTTTACGCTGTTCCGGTGGTAAATGAATTTTCTGATGTATTTCATAAAGATCTTCCAGGTTTGCCTCCTGAATGAGAAGTAGAGTTTGGTATTGATGTAATACCAGGTACCCAACCAATATTCATTCCTCCATATAGAATGGCCCCAGCAGAATTATGAGAATTGAAAGAGAAATTGAAAGATTTACTAGAGAAGGGATTTATAAGGCCTATTATGTCCCCCTGGGGAGCACCAGTGTTATTTGTGCGCAAAAAAGATGGCTCACTGAGGATGTGTATTGATTATCAGCAATTGAATAAGGTGACTATAAAGAATAAATATCCTCTCCTAATAATTGATGATTTATTTGATCAGTTACAGGGCGCCAAGTGCTTTTCTAAGATTGATTTGAGGTCAGGTTACCACCAAGTGAGGGTCAAAGAGAAGGATATACCCAAGACAGCATTCTGAACACGGTATGGTCATTATGAGTTTCTAGTTATGTCATTTGGGCTAACAAATGCACCCGTAGCTTTTATAGATTTGATGAATCGGGTGTTTAACCCATTCCTGGATGTATTTGTGATAGTTTTTATAGATGATATTATAGTTTATTCTAGATCAGAAGAGGACCACGCCAATCACATACGATAGGCATTGCAGACTCTTCGTGATTGTAAGCTCTATGCAAATGTCTCTAAATGTGAGTTTTGGTTAAAGTCGGTGGCATTTTTGGGTCATATTGTATATAGTGAAGGGATAAAGGTCGATGCTCAAAAGATAGAAGCTGTGAAGAACTGGCCAAGGCCCACAACACCTATGCAGATTCATAGTTTTCTCGGGTTGGCCGGTTATTATAGAAGGTTTGTTGAAGGCTTTTCTTCCATTTCGGCACCCTTAACCAAGCTAACTAATAAATAATCTAAATTCCAAAGATATGATGCCTGTGAGAAGAGTTTTCAAGATTTAAAAAACAAGTTGATTTCTACACCCGTGTTGGTACTTCCAGAAGGCACCGAAGGGTATACAGTGTATTGTGATGCATCCAGAATTGGTTTAGGATGTGTATTGATACAGCATGGTAAGGTAATAGCATATGCTTCTAGACAATTGCGGGCACATGAGAAAAATTATCCTACACACGATCTTGAATTGGCAGCAGTTATTTTTGCTTTAAAGATATGGTGCCACTACTTATATGGGGTTCATGTTAATATATATACTGACCATAAGAGCTTGCAATATATTTTTAATCAGAAGGATCTAAATTTAAGATAGCGAAGATGGCTTGAACTATTAAAGGATACGATGTTGATATCTTGTACCATCCAAGGAAAGCAAATATGGTAGCTGATGCGTTAAGTCATAAGGCTATGATGAAGCCTATAAAAAGGCAAGGGATGATTAAAGATCTTCACCAGTTAGCTAGTTTGGGAGTTCGCCTTCTTAAAACTCCAGATAAAGAGCTTATCGTACATAATGCTGCAGGATCTTCATTAGTAGCTGAAGTGAAAGAGAAGTAATATACAGATCCTATTTTATTACAGCTTAAGGAGAATGTTTAGAGTGGTGCGACCAAGGCATTTGAGCTTACGCGAGAAGGAGTACTTCAGTACCAAAACCGATTGTGTGTGCCAGATGTAGACGGGCTAAGAAAGAAGATTATGGCAGAGGTACATTGTTCAAGGTATTCCATCCATCTAGGATCAACCAAAATGTATCAAGATTTGAAAGATATGTATTGGTGGAATGACATGAAGAAGAGCATTGCAGAATTTATAGCTGAATGTCCAAATTGTCAAAGAGTTAAAGTTGAGCGCCAAAAACCCGGAGGTTATATGTAATGCATTGATCTTCCAAGATAGAAGTGGGACATGATTAACATGGATTTCATTATTGGTTTGCCTCATACATCTCAGAAGTTTGATTCTATATGGGTGATTGTTGATAGGCTTACCATGTCCGCACATTTCCTACTAGTTAGGACCACTTACACAGTTGAAGAGTATGCGAAGCTGTACATTAAAGAGATAGTCTGATTACATGGAGTGACAATTTCTATTATATCAGATCAGGGAACCCAATTTACCGCAAACTTTTGGAAGTCTTTTTAGAGGTGTTTGGGAACATAAGTGAGTTGAGTACAGCTTTTCACCCTCAAACAGATGGACAAGCAGAACGTACCATCTAAATACTTGAAGATATTTTACGAGCTTGTGTAATAGATTTTAAGGGCAACTGGGATGATCATTTACCTCTTATTGAGTTTTACTACAATAATAGCTATCATTCAAGTTTCAAAATGGCACCATATAAAGCTTTATATGAAAGAAAGTGTAGATCACCAATAGGATGGTTTGAAGTGGATGAAACTCTTTTGTTTGGACTGGATCTTATTTATCAAGCCATAGAGAAGGTTAAACTAATTCAGCAATGACTGAAAATAGCCCAAAGTTGACACAAGTCAAATGCGGATAGTAGAAGGAGAGGGCTAGAGTTTTTTATAGGTGATTGGATATTTTTGAAGGTATCACCAATGAAAGGGGTAATGAGATTTGGCAGGAAAGGGAAGTTGAGTCCACGTTATATAGGCTCGTATAAGATCACTCGAAGGCTTGGACAAGTTGCATATAAATTAGAGCTACCCCAAGAGTTCTCATTAGTACATCCGGTATTTCATGTGTCAATGCTTCGAAAGTGCATCGGAGATCCATCACATATCACTTCTAATGAGGATGTGCTAGTTGCGGAAGATCTTACCTATGAGGAAGTGCCTATTGCTATTCTAGATCACCAAGTTAAGAAGATGAGAAATAAAGAGATAGCATCTGTGAAAGTACGTTGGAGATATCATCAAAGTGAAGAGATTACATGGGAAGCTGAGGAAGCAATGAAATCTAATTACCCTCATTTTTTCAAAGATGAAGAGGAAGTTGAAGAAATGGAGTTAGAACATTAACAGGTAGGTTTTTTTTTATATATGCATAGTATTTATGTGATGATGTGAATATTAATAATGGACTTGAAATTGTTTTGGTTGAATAACTACGCTAACATTCGAGGACAAATGTCCTAAAGGAGGGAAGGGTATAACACCCTGTATTCAAGTACATGTATTGGTCTTATTTATATGGAATTAATTTTTTTTATTTTATTTATATCGAAATTTACCCGTCGATAGTTCCATGTGAAGGTTATTGAATAAGCTTTCCAATGATATAAAAATTTCCAAAAATAGATAGGTTTCGGATATAATCGAGCACGTTCGAAACTATAAAACGCTGGCTGGGATATTTGGGAATAGTACATGTGCAGGAAAATTTCCTGCACAAACTACTGAGGCCAGCCGAATTTTTGGGTCAACTTCGAATGATCACAAATCCCTTAATATATTGAACTAGGAGATATTCGACCTATGAAAATAAATATCTTTAAGTATGCTTTCCAATGCAATTGATTTCATCCAAATGCAACATCTGAGTAAGGAGTTATACTCATTTTACTTCAGCCTATCAAAATAGATTTTTAGGGTCAACTTCAAACAACCATAACTCCTTGTACAGGATGAACTGGGTGGCCTTCTTTTTATGAAATTAAATACCTTTGAATTAGCCTTCCAACGATACCAATTTCACCCAAATCCGATATCGGAGCAAAGATTTATGGTTGATCTACTTTAGCTTATCAAAATAGTCCACCAAAGGACAGATTTGACATTATTTAAATTTTAAAGGTATTTTGGTAATTTCCTATTATATTATGGATGGGAATATGTGTATATATACATGTATATGAGTTCAAAAACTTATTTTCATCATCAATCATTGAGGAAGAACAAACCCTAGCCAAATTTGGCCTTTAAATTACTTTTGATTCAACCATAGAAGAAATACATCATTACTAAACAGGAAATTCTAGCTATAGTGTATGCTTTTGAGAAATTCAGGGCTTATCTACTTGGGACCAAGGTGGTGGTGCACAACGACCATGCAGCCTTGAGGTATTTGATAGCTAAGAAGGATGCAGAACCAAGGCTGATTAGATAGGTATTGCTGCTACAAGAATTTGACTTTTAAGTTAAGGATAGAAAAGGTTGTGAAAACCAGGATGCAGATCATCTGTTTAGAATAGAAGGTGAGTGAGTAAGTAGTGATGAAATGGAGATAAATGATGCATTTCCTGATGAGGAGATATTAGCTGTTACGGTGGAGAAATTGCCTTGGTACGCCAATTTTGCAAATTATGTTGTGAGTGAAATCATTCTAGAAAATCTCTCTTTCTATCAAAGGAATAAATTCCTACATGATGTGACACATTACTTCTGGGATGAGTAGTATCTTTTTTAGTGATGTGCTGAAAACATTATAAGGAGATGTGTGCCAGAGGTAGATGTAATGTGCATATAGGAGGCATGTAATGCTTCCCCATTTGGAGGCCCCATGAAGGTGACCAAACGGCTAAGAAAGTATTGCAGAGCGGCTACTATTGGCCCATATTGTTCAAGGATACCCATGAGTTTGTGCTAAAATTCGACCAATATTAGAGGAAGGGGTCAATCTCCAAAAGACATGAGATACCTTTGACTAAGTTGCTTGAAGTAGAATTGTTTGATGTCTAGGGCATCAATTTTATGGAACCTTTTGTAAGCTCATACGAGATGAAGTAAATTTTAGTTGCTTTTGAATATGTCTCAAAATGGGTGGAAGCTATTGCCTTGTCCGATAATAAAGGAAATAGGGTTGTTGCTTTACTCAAGAAGAACATCTTCTCTCAGTTTGGAGTACCACGTACTATTATAAGCGATGGAGGATCTCATTTTTGAAACAAAGTGTTTCAAGCAGAATTAGTAAAATATGGGTGAAACAACATAGAATAGCCACTCCATATCACCCACAAACTAGCAGGCAAGTGGAAGTGTCAAATCGAGAGATTAAAGCCATCCTAGACAAAACGGTGAATGCTAGTCAGAAAGATTGGTCTTGAAATCTCGATGATGCCTTGTGGGCATATCGGACTACTTTCAAGACACCCATTGGCATTTCACTATTTCAATTGGTCTATGGAAAACCTTGCCAATTACCAATAGAGATAGAGCATAGAGCCTTATGGGCACTCAAAAGGCTAAATTTAAGTTGGAGGGAGGCAGCAGAGCTGAGACTGGGATAACTGAATGAGATGGATGAATTCCATCTCACGGCATATGAACGAGCAGACCTATATAAATAAAATATGGAAAAATACCATGATTGGAGTATAGAGAAACGAGACTTCCAAAAGGGTGACTTGGTGCTACTGTTCAATTCCAGACTTAAATTGTTCCCAGGTAAGCTTAAATCTATGTGGTCAGACCTTTTTAGAGTTAGTCAAGTCTACTCATCTGGAGTGGTGGAACTTGAAAATGAAGATGGTTGTACCTTCAAGGTAAATGGGCAATAAGTCAAACTTTATATTGGTCTAAAAGAATCAATGAAAAGTGTCACTACTATCTGTCTCGATGAAGTCTGAAGTAATCGAGATACTTGAGTCATGCCATGATGTTAAATCAGGCGCTGAATAGGAGGCAACCCATGACCCCCGGGATTGATCTATTCTAGGTATACTCTAACCCTTAGTTTAGATTTTCTTTGATTGTAAGTTGAGATTGTAGGGTAAATTTGTTGTTGTAAAATTTTGTAGTCAACTAGGAGAAATACTTGTACTTGAGGCAGTTGAATTATTTTTGTGATTTTTGTACACCTCTTAAAGTGGTCTACTACTTTAAATTGAGTGATTTGTATTTAAGTGTGACCACCGTATATCTTTGTGTGGCATTAGTTCTAGTAACATAATAATCATTGCTAAATAGCTGCACGAGTATCATACCAGCCCCTAGCCTTCATTAAAATCCTAAGAGAAGACCTATAAAGATCCTAGCTGACGTATCTGAAGATCTGGGTAATGAAAATAAGGACAAGCCTATATTACTTGGCATACACTGATTGGAACTTTTTTCTGAGAGTTAGTGTTTTGATTGTCCACATGGTTACATATATAATTCCTGATATAAGGTGAGGGGGATTTCTTTGATGTGAGGGCATACTGTTTACATTGCAAGTTACTAACTTGTTCGGGTGGTGTAATACTGGTCTATGCATGGTTGTTATAACTGAATTGATGTCATATCATGATTCTTGTGTGTTGAATTAGTGTTCTTCATTGTACTTGAATTGACTGAATTTGGAGATGGTGAAAGTGTTTTGAGATGATATGGATGATTAACTGCAAGATATGTTTTGTATTCTTTTAGTTGTGCTGAGTTGCTTGAGGACAAACAATTATTTTAAGTTTAGGGTATTGATGTGTGAGCTAATGCTAACACATTTGAGGATTTTAACTAAGAATAATTGAGAAGTCTTAAGCAACTTTTGTCGTTTTTGATTGTTTCATGTTTGATTTTGCAGAAGAAGCTAATATGTTAGAGAACCAATAAGAATGGAAGCAAATGAGCTGAAATATGAAGTAAAGAGTGGCAAAGTGTGGCTGATAACCCGTCAAAAATGTTGTCAGCGTAAGGCAGCACATGAGAACTGAAGCAGAGACTTGATGACATTTTTGATAAGTCGTCAAGGAGCTGAGAGGGCATCATCGTTTGTCATCAGTGTTAGGCAGCAAGTGTCCAAAGAAAAGAAGCTGACGACATTTATGATAAGTCGTCAGCCTCCTGATAGGCTATCACAAATGGCGTCACCTAATCCGAAGAATTTCTGAATTTTATTATTTTGTTTCCATAATTAGGGTGAACTATTTAAAGCCTTGTTTAGGGTTTTCTTAAGAGTTCCGAACCTTGAGTTTTGAGATACGATACTTTGATATTTTCTCTCTCTAACTTCTTGTCTTGAAAAAAAGTAATTATTTTGAAGAGAGTTTAATCATTATTTTGGGATTTTCTGTTGTGATCTAATCTGAGATTCACTAGTTATTATTGATCTTGTGGTAAGTTTATCTTTCAAAGCATGTATTCAAATAGTTTCTTCAATAATTACGTCATGAGTAGCTAAATTCCATTAACCTGAATTATGGGATCTAGGGGTAGGTCTTGATAAGGTGCTGAGTGTTCAAGATTTGAAAGGTGGTAGGACTCCTTGATAATTCTTATGTTTTAATTACCGTCTGTTGGTTGCAAACGATAGATAACATATGCTTTTATTTGCTTAAGAAAGAAATCAAATATAGTGGGAAGTGAATTATCAACACGGACTTGGAAATACTAAACTTCCGTTTAGTAATCTGCGCTGTAACAATGTTGGTTAACTTGAGGTAAAATTTGGGCAGTGAATATGTATTCCCTAAGTTCGAGAGGATTAGGTAATTAAATGCTTGAGTAGGTTGAGAGATATTTAAGCATAACTTCGATAAAGATATCTTGTTGTCCTACCTACAGTGAGAATCTTGAACCACTGGTAGAATCTGTCGAGTACCAAAATCCCTAGTGAACATAATTTTGGTTTTTTATAAACTCTTGATTACGAACACTGATTAAAGTGATTAACAATTACTTGTTCAACTAAAACCCCCCATTTCAGGAAAAATAAACTATCGGTTGATTCAATCACAAATGACTTAAGTTCACACCATATTCCCTATGGGATTCGACCCCAACGTAGTTGAATTTTATATAGACAACGATCGCTTACATTCTTGTTGAGAGGTGTAGTTTGAGTGTTATCAAGGGGTACGACTGAACCTTACAATTCGTACCCTTTGATACGAGTGGTACCCACTACTCATTTCCTAAGCCTCAACCCTTGTACCCAACATTGTCCAGTGTACATCTCATCTTACACAAGTTGTATTAACAGCATATGATCCGTACCCTTCACTCGTATCCCAGGAAAGATAGAATCACAAAAGGTTTGAACACTGTCCACCATATGAGTCAAACTTATGTTACCAAGTCTAAGGTTAAGTGAAGCAACCAAATGATCTATATCAAACCAAATGACTCATACCACCATGTCGAATCCATTCCAGTGACCAAATTCCATCCCACCAACCAACAGGAGACAGCATATTACTGCACCATACCATTAGTACCCCAACATATAGCTTGTACCCATAAGTGTTATTGGGTCTAGAAACCTGAATTCCAAGAAATTTTCTAAGGTCCAGAAACTGGGGTGTTTCAGTCTCCCCCACTAGGAACATTATATCCCGAATGATGGATAAGGTAGGGGTAACCACATGCACGAGTCATTTGCATTATCAAATATATTTCAAATATTGAACAAAGTTTGAAAACAAACAGGCAAGGATATTAATCTTTTCTTTAACAAACTCAGAAAATAAAGATGTGTTAAAGACACATACATTCCGCATGAATCCCAAGAGCAGAAAATAGATGCAGATACTTGGACTTCATGTCCTTCTTTGCTTCCCACGTAGCTTCTTCCACCTTGTAGTTACACCACAGAATCTTAACTGAAGCCACAACCTTGGTCCTCAACTGACGAACCTACTTATCAAAAATTTTAACCTAGTCCTCTTTATAAGACAAAGAGTTCAAGACATCCAACGTCCAAGACACCCAACCCCTCCAATGGAACAATCAAAGAAGGATCACCAACACACTTCCTCAACAAAGAGAAATGAAGCACTGAATGAATAGAGTTCAAACTAGAAGGAAACTCTAATTCATAAGCAATATTTCCAGCCCTCCGTAAAATTACATAAGGACCAATATATCGGGGACTGTGCTTCCCCTTTCTGCCAACCGCATTGCTCCCTTCATGGGAGATGCCTTTAGGAATCCCTTATACCCATCCTCAAACTCCTATTCTTTATGCCTTACATCGCATAGGAATTTTTGCAGCCTTAAGTCGATCCCAAATCATTTTCACCTTTTCCATAGCCATATATACCAAATTCGGACCGAACATATCTGCCAGCCAATAGAAGATCTACACCTCCTACCATGTAATGCTTCAAAAGGAGCCATACAAATACTAGAACGATAGCTATTGTTTTAAGCAAACTCTACCAAAGGTAAATTCTCAACCCAATTGCTACTATAATTAATCACAAAGATCGAAGCATATCCTCCAATATCTAAATAGTTCTATCTGCTTGCCCATCCATCTGAGGATGAAAAGTAGTACTTTGACTCACCTTAGTACCCAATCCCTTCTAAAAATACCACTATAAGTGAGACGTAAACAATGGGCCATAATCAAAGATAATCGAACAGGTACCCCATGCAGCTTTACAATCTCCTAAAGATACAACCTCGTATAATCCTCTGCCAAAAAGGTAGTCCTTACTGGAAAGAAGTAAGAAAACTTTGTCATCCTATCCAAGATGATCGAAATTGAATCATATTGATTTCAAGATCGAGGAAAACCGGTAGTAAAATCCATATTGATTACCTCCCATTTCCATTCAGGAAAAACAATCTCTTGATATAACCCACAAGGACTTATGTGCTCAACTTTAACTTATTGACACACCAAATCAGCCATATCTCTTGAAACGAACTGACCTCGAACCTTGTTGTAATGGACATTCCAAGTCCAACTAAGACCAAGGACAGCACCCTGTTACCCAACCCAACCACCTATATCTAGCCTTAGTTGGCCTGATTAATCCCAAAATATAATTGGATGGAACATCCAACAATATCATCCAAGGGTGTAAGCCCCAATAATAATACCGATGCCAATGCAACTACCAATACTGATCCCGCCCATACCAACCCTCAGAAGTACCACAAATCCTCTATCCAAATGAGTAAACAAATCCAGTTGGGATATGCCCCCAACCATGGCCAAAACCAATATCCAAAATAAAGTAAAAGTGACTAAAGGAATCCATAACATGAAATGATGCTTCCTAAAAGGATGGAAGCTCACTACTTTAGTCCAAATATTGATACCGAATCTGCATGCTAAAAAAAGGAGTAGAGTAGTCGGTTCTTGCATAGTATAGGTATATAGCCGCCAGTAGACAGGGTTAGGGAGTGACTTCTAGCATGAATCTCAGGAAAAGGATAAAAAATGCAGTTATAAAACCAAGTAAAACCATCCATGCTGAATACAACCATACATATATAGGTGTTGGGAAAGGGAACTAGGTTTAGCATGCATTTAAAACCTTTATACCTGGGCTATGTAACTTGGCTGTCTGATACACCCAAATTACACTTCTCTTACGAGAGATTAAGCAGTTGTTGTCAAATATATAACCCAACTAGGTTGGGGTCGAATCCCATAGGGAATATGGTGCTAATTAAGTTGTATACAGATTAGTTGACTTTTAATCATTCATTTCCATAAAAAAATAGGGGGATTTTATTCAATTCACAAATTAATGGTTTCAGTTTAACAAGATGAAATATGTGTAGTAGAATTCAAATTCAGAGCAATAGCAAGCTAGGGTTACGTCCACCTTGTAGTTTTCAATACTTTCTAACTATGGGCTTTACGAATTCATACATGCTTCGTGCTTATAGAGAAACATATTTTATTTGATAACATAATCCTAGTGTTTCTCAACTATCAAGGATTAATTCACTTTAGTTCTCTTGAATCACAAGCGTTTACCAAAAATAATACGAAATCTCCAAGTAGTTAATCCTGCTAAGGCATTAACATATGAAATAGGGGTTGGGAATCTTATTTTCTTGTCACTACTATCTTTTCTGAACATGAACCTTTCTTTTAAACAAGTTGCGTTTTAAGGCTTATCCTCAATGTTTGCAACCACGAGAATTCAAGATAAGCGAAGAGAGTATGATGTAAACAAATCAAGGCTTCCATAACCCTAACTAATAAACTTAGCTACTTATGAATAAAACAAAAATCATCATAAGTATATTCATCATACCAAAACTAGAAGATCTTGGTGTGTGAATAGGGAAAATAAGCTAAAAGCATTTCTCTCTCTCTCCTCAAGCTAAGCCATCTTTTTCCTCTCCCAAAAATAATACAGAATAATCAATAATGAATAAAAGTTCAGCATTAAGCTTTTTAATAATATTTCTATCATAATTACCTTCTAAGTCCCTGAACTAATTAGAAATGACAAACTAGTCTTGGACATAGTTTCTAGGTGCCACATTTGGTCCAGACTGCTACTCTCTCTTGTGTCATATGCCATCCGCATTCCATAGTCCCATTATGTCTTCATCTACCTCATTAATACCTGAAATCATGCTAATCCCATCGGTTAGCTCAATTACATAGAAGTAGAGTAAAAACATAAGAACCTAGACACGTTGTTCTCTAAACTTACCTAAAATATGGATAAGTTATGGTGCTTAGGCATATAAATAGACCCAAGATCACCATCCTAAACCACCCACAGGCGATATGAGTTTAGCTCCCCTTGCTGAAAGGGCCCTAGTGTATGTACCCGCACGACCAAGAAATATCCCATGGGATGATTAGTACATCCCCCAATAAATAGTGTGGCACATGCACACAGTCCACTAAGATCTATCCTCATATTGGCAAATACTAGTTTTCAGTTTTAGCCCCCTCGGGACCGCCACCTTCTACAACCTTGCTACACACCCTGCCATTAATGCCTAATTAAAATTATTTCAAACAATCCAACCAATCCATTTACCATTTTATTAATCAAGTCTAATTTTAGTTGTATCGTTATACTACCCCTTTACTTAAAAGCAATATCCATAGCCAAACTATTTAGGTTAAGGGAACCTTAGGTATCTTTTCAATTACCATATTAAATCCATTTGGGAGACTTCCATGTTCTCCACAAGTATAACCATGTAGCCTTCAACATTTTCAAACTATTTAAACCATGTATAAATCCTTTATCAAGTTTAAAACATGCAAAAGTTCCACTAAAAGAAGTCAATGTAATGAACATATCTTTATAAGCATTTTATCAAACACATTGGGGGCATAATATAACCAAAACCAATTCCAAAGACCAATAAACCATTACTATGCTATCCAATTGTTCAAAACTACCATTGATGTATATAAAAGCCTAAGTAAAACAATAGGAAACCATAACCAAACATTCAATATCAAAACATCCAAAATAATAGTTGAAAACCATAATCATGAGATAGCAAAACCATTAAATCAATCATATAAACCATGCCTTTAGTTGAAATTACAATAAGGGACAGAGACAAGCCCCAAAGTAATCCGTAATATGAAACCCTATCCTTCTTTCCCCAAAAGATCTTGAGAGAATTATGGAGTGCTTTTGAATAATTTCTAAGTGTTATGAATAGAATAATAGGGTAAATAACCTCCTAAGGTTTTTAGAAGTCGTGGGTCCTAATTAGGGCAAGTAGGAAAATGTCCAAAATACCCCTACTTAAGTAGCACAAAATCCTGTCATAGGGATACGGGAGACACCTTGAGGAACACCCTGTTCCCAAATAAAACTCAAGTCTCTACACCTATCATCCGCATAAGACTTTTGGTGAAACTTGAAGCCTATCCCAAATCACTTTATCCTTCTCCATCACTTCGTAAACAAATGCGAACCAAACATGTTCACCTCCCCAAGCTCAAACCACTCAAGAGGAGATCTACACCTCCTAGCATACAACGCCTCAAAAGGAGCCATACTAATACTCAAATGATGGATATTGTTGTAAGCAAACTCTACCAAAGGTAGATGTTCAACCCAATTGCCACCATAGATAATCACACAGGCCCAAAGCATATCTTCCAATGTCTGAATAGTTCTCTCCACTTGCCCATCCGACTGCGGATGGAAAGAAGTACTCATACTAACCTTAGTCCCCAACCCTTTCTAGAAAGACCGCCAAAAATAAAATGTAAACTATGTACCACAATAAAAAATAATCGAAACAGGTACCCCATGCAGCTTCACAATCTCCTGAAGATACAACCTTACATAATCCTCCTCTGAAAGGTAGTCCTTACTAGCAAGAAGTGTTCAGACTTAGTCATCCTATCCACGATGATCCAAATCGAATCTTACTAATTTTGAGACCAAGAAAGACTGGTAACGAAGTCCATATTGATCACTTCCCACTTTTATTCGGGTAAATAAATTTATTGATATAATCCTCCTGGCCTCATGTTTTAAACCTTAACCTGTTGACACACCATACACTTGGCTACAAAATTAGCCACATCCCTCATCATGTCATTCCACTAGTAGATCTCCTTGAGATCATGATACTTCTTAGTTGAGCCGGAATGAACAATATAAGGCGACTCATGCACCTTAGTCAAAATTCTTTGCCACAGCCTATCGACATTAGGAACACACAACCTTATTTGGTACCATAAAGTACTATCACCACTGATCTCAAACATCACTACCTTTTTCCCACCAACATCAACCTTGATTTTCATCAAGACAGGATCCAGCACTTATTTTTCTTTAATCTCCGCATCAAGAGACGATCAAACTACCTCTTGCACCATCACACTACCATCCCTAGAATCCAAGCGATGAACTCCAAGATTAGACAAGGGGTGAATGTCCTTCACCAATTCTCGTTTTTCCTCCTCCACATGAGCCAAACTCCCCATGGATAATCTATTAAGAGCATTAACAACCACATTAGACTTACCTGGATGGTAGTGACAACTCATATTATAATCCTTGAGAAGCTTAAACTATCTCTTCTGCCTGAGGTTAAGCTCTTTCTGAGTCAACACGTACTAAAGACTCTTATGATCAGAAAAGATATCCATGCAAACACTATACAAATAATGCCACCATATTTTTAAAGCAAACACAACCGCTAATAACTCCAAATCATGAGTAGTATAATTCCTCTCATGTACCTTTAACTGCTTGGAAGCATAGGCTACCTTCCCATGATGCATAAAAAACACAACCAAGCTCTACCCGAGATACATCACAATAAACCACAAACCCATCATTGCCCTCCGACAAAGTCAGGATTGGAGCCGAAGTCAACTTATCCTTCAACTTCTCAAAACTCCCTTAACAAATATTTGATTAAAAAACTTAACCTTTTTCTGAGTTAACTTAGTCAATGGAGCAACTATCGAAGAAAAGCTTTCCACAAACCACCTATAATACAAGGCTAAACCTATGAAACTTCGAATATCAGATAAAGTTATGGGCCTAGGCCACCTCTTCACCATAACAACTTTCTATGGATCCACCATAATCCTTTCACTAGAAATAATATGACCCAATAAAGTAACAATGTTCAACCAAAACTCACACTTAGAGAACTTGTCCTACAAATGTTGTTCCTTTATGTTCTGCAACACCAGACAGAGGTGATTAGCATGACCCAACTCGGTCTTTAAATAAACCAAAATGTCATCAATAAACACAATAATATAGAGATCCAAATACTGCCTGAATACCCTGTTCATCAAGTCCATAAACGTTGTCGGAGTATTAGTCAACCCAACTGACATCACCAAGAACTCAAAATTACCAGTCTGAGTATGAAAAGCCATCTTAAGGATATCCACTCCTTAATCTTAAGCAACTGGTACCCAAACCAAAGATCTATATTAGAGAAGAACTTTACACCTAGAAACTAGTCAAAAAAATCATCTATCCTTGGGAGAGGATACTTGTTCTTGACCCTCACCGTGTTTAAATGCCTATAGTCAATGCACATTTGAAGGGAACCATCATTCTAGCACACAAATAGCACCGGTGCACCCCACAGAGAAATGCTAGGATGAATAAATCCCTTATCCAGAAGATTCTTAAGTTTCTCCTTGAGTTCTCTTTACTCAGCCGAAGCCATTCTATATGGAGGAATAGATATTGGGTGAGTGTCCAAAAGAAAATCAATACCAAAGTTTATTTCCCTATGTGGAGAAACACTAGGAAGATCATCCAGAAAGACCTTTGGAAACTCATTAATCACCAATACCAAAGACAAAGGGGGGCCTTCTAATTAAGTATCTTTAACCCGGACCAAGTGAGAAAGACCACCCTTGGATTTTTTTCCTTTATAAAATGTGTCAACTGAACACAATTGTTGATATTACATAGCATGTGCAATATACTCTCCACTAGGAGAGTAAGAAGCCATAATTAACCCAAAATAAAAATAAAAAAGAAAAAAGAAAACAATAAAAAAAGACGCATAGAAGAAATTTCAAAAAAATGATGAGATTAAAGCTTTATCCCTGCCATGGCGTCCATCGTCTTTCTCTTCCATAAACATAGAATTTATACCTTCCAATTGATCTTGATGAAGGGATCTATTCCCCTTCAAGATCTCCACCGTCGTTAGTTGAACATGTTCAACCAATTGTATTGTTTCAACTTTCACATCTTTCACGCTCCTTGTGGGACTGCAGAAATTAAGCTTCCGAATTATATATGTACTATCCTTCACCGAAGCCACTGTCTGCATCAATGGAGGTGTTGCAGCATTATCGGAGCGCTGCCCTTCTCTCTAGCCATTGACCAAACTAAATCCTAGCTAGGTTTGGGGAACTCTAGATTTTGGAGTATTTGTGCAACCCTTGGAGATTAACCTCCACGCTCTAAGATAAGAAATAAAGCTCCCCTTAGGATTTAAGGAACTACTTTCCCAATTTATAACCCTATGAGTCTGATAATCTACAGACGCATAACAAGAACACAACTAGTCCATAGCCAGAATTACATTAAAATCTACCATATCTAACTCAAATAGATCCGCCAAGGTCTGCTTTCTACCAATATATACCATACACCCTATATAGACTCTCTTAGCAATCATCGAGCCATCTATCGGGGTAGAAATAGAAAAAGAATCTGAGATAACTTTTGGATTGAAACCAAAAGACACAGTAACATAAGAAAGAGTGGACCTTGGATCAAGAAAAAAATATACATCACAAGAGAAAAGCAATAACATACCAGTAAAGAAATCAGGTGATGCCTCGAATTTCTATCGAAATGCCAAAGAATACAACTTGTTCAAGCCAATACTAGAACGAGGAACAGTAACAGAAGCAGATGTCACCCCACCAGGTGAAGAAACAGAAGATGAAACAACAATATATATACATATATATATAATCTTATTCGCCCCTAGCAACATTATTGACCGTATAATCCCTAAGCCGATGGCCTACCTGGCCACAGTAGAAGCAATTGTCCTTTCCATCCTTGTAATATCCCCGATGAGGATGACCATAAAATCGACAAGGACACAATGAAATTGACTGACCTCCGCTCTCCTGAGATTAGCCAACCTATGCCTGTGAATTATCACCACCTTGATGACGCCTGTCCCCTAACTAGTAAGGAGCACTAGTAGAAAAAGAGCTAGAACTCCCTTACTTTTTTTTCTTCCCCTTGCCACTATCTCTACCACCCTAAGGTTAAGCACCTCCTTGATAAAAAAAACCTGATCCTCTTTCTTTGCCTATCCCCAAACTTTACCTGCTTCCTCTTCTCATTCTCAACCTGCTGCATATGAATAGTAAATCTTGAGATGTTCATATCTTTAATCAACAAGGTGGTCTTTCTCTTCCGAATCAAATCTCTATTCAACCCAGAAGCAAAATTCCTCATTCTCAACCTCATATCAACCACTAAGTCAGGATCATACCTTGATAGCTGATGGAACTTCAAAGCATATTCCCTTTGCTAATATCCTCCCTTGCCTAAGGTTCATAAACTCCTCCATCCTTTCTTCTCTCAACTCTTGAGGAAAGAACTGATCCAAGAAGGTTTAGAAAAGGCCTCCCACAGCCCTTCCTCTTCCATATCAACCTATCTCTATCCCACTCCTCATACCATTGATAAGAAATATCCTTGAGCTGATAAGCTGTAAGGTTTACCCTTTCTATATTTGTAGCCTGCATCACCTGAAAGATTTTTCCCATCTCATCTAAGAAGCCTTATAGATCCTCCTCCAGCTTCAGTACAGTAAAGGTCGGAGAACCCATCTTTATAAATTGACCAACCCATGTAGCCTCAGTAGACAAATCACCAACCAGACCCCGCTCAACCTGATCATCGACCAGTTGGGTAGTAATATAAATAGATTGATGAAATTCAATGTTCATCAAGTTGCCCTGAGGGACCTGAGAAGAACTAGCTGGAATAGGAGGAACTCCAGTACCATCAAGAATAGGACCATGAGATCAAAGATGTACTCCAGACATAGGATGTACCCCTTAAGTATTATCCCCAGATCGAATGAAAGAATTTTCTTGTGTTCCAGATCTAGGAGTCATGATCTGAAAGACAAACAAACAAATATTAGAGAAGATTTCCAGGATTAAAAACTTAAGCTTGAAGATAGAATACCAAGAAGGTGAAATATTCTTAAATATTTTACGGCCTCTCTCTTATGAGTGTGACGTTCTTCACACCTCGAAAAGAGACTCTACTTGACACAGCTTTGTGGACTTCCCAGTTGACCATGAACCTAGGCTCTAATAACAACTTGACATGACCTGACCCCGAGCCATGTCGTAATGGGAATCCCAAGTCTAACTGGGAGTTGGGACCCCCCTCCTATTACCCAACCCAACCACCTATATCCAGCCTTAGATGGGCTGAATTTTTAACATATAACAAGATAACATTATTCTTCTTATTACGACTCTGATATAAGGTCATAACCGTGACCGAGTCCAACCATACCACACCAACCACTCAACCATACTAAACCAAACCATAGGCCATAAACCACAGAGATTACAAAAACATAATATAATTAATACCAAAATATAATAGAATGAAACAACCAATAATATCATCCAAGGGTGTAAGCCCCAACAACAATACTGATGCCAAGGTAAATACCAATACCGATCCCACCCATACCAACCCCAAAAGTACCACAAAGCCTCTATCCGAAAGAGTAAGCAAATACGGTTGGGACATGCCCCCAACCATGGCCAAAACCAATATCCAAAATAAAGGAAAAGTGTTAAAAGAAATCCATAACATGAAATAATGCCTCCCAAAAAGATGGAAGCTCGCCACTTCAGTCCAAATATTGATATTGAATCCCGCATGCTAAATAGGAGGAGTAGAATGGCCAGTTCCTGCATAGCATAGGTAAATAGTTGCTAGTAGACGGGGTTAGCGAGTGACCGCTAGCATGAATCTTAGGATAAGGATAAAATAATGCCAGTTATAAAACTAAGTAAAACCTCCATAATGCATACAAACATACAAATATAAATGCCGGGAAAGGGAACCAGGTTAAGAATACGTATAAAACCTTTATACCTGGGCTTTGTAGCTTGGCCATCCTAAATTGCTCACGGGCGATATAGGTTCAGCTCCCCCTACTGAAAGGGCCCCAGTATGTGTCGCTGCATGACCGAAAAATTTCATGTGGGATGAATAGTATATTGCCAAATAAATAGTGTGACACATGCACATGGTCCACTAAGAACAATCCTTATATCAATAAATATAAATTTCCAAATTTGGTCCTCTCGGGACCGCCACTTTCCACTACCTTGCTACAAACCCCATCATTAATCCCCAGTTAAAATCATTTCCAACAATCCAAATAATCCATTTACAATTTTATTAATCAAGGTTAATATTAGTGGTATTTTCATACCACCCCTTTACATGCAAGCAATATGCATAGCCAAACCATTTAGGTTAAAGGGATCTTAGTTACCTTCCAATTACCATATTAAATCCACTTGGGAGGCTTCCATTTTCCCCACAAACATAACCATTTAGACTTCAGCCTTTTCAAACCATTTAAACTGTATATAAATTCTTTATCAAGTTTAAAACATGCAAGAGTTCCATTAAAAGAAGTCAATGTAACGAACATATCTTTATAAGCATTTTATCAAACACCTTGGGGGCATAATATAACCAAAACCAATTCCAAAGACCAATAAACCAATACCATGCAATCCATTTTTCTAAAACCACTATTGATGCACATAAAAGCACAAGTAAAACCATTGGAAACCATAACCAAACATTCAATATCAAAACCCCCAAATAATAGTTGAAAACCATAGTTATGAGATAGTAAAACCATGAAATCAATCATATAAACCATACTTTAGTTAAAATTACAATGAGGGAAGTGAATCATGCCTTATACAGGAGAATTGATAGAAGGAAATCACCAAGACAAGCCCCAAAGCAATCTGCAAGATGAAACCCTAGCCTTCTTGCCCCAAAAGCTCTTGGGAGAATTATGGAGTGTTTTCAATTACTTTCTAAGTGTACATGAATAGAATAATAGGGTAAATAAACTCCTAAGTTTTTAGAAGTCATGGGTCCTAATTAGGGTAAGTAGGGAAATATCGAGAATACCCTCACTTAAGTTGCACAAAATCCCATCATAGGGATACGACTTACCTATACAAGTCGTACCCTCCTATATAGTTAGTTTCCACCACTCGTATCGAAGCCTCACCCCTTTGGATCAAACATTGTCCTATATATGACTCACCCACCAAGTCGTGACCACAACATATGATATGTAACCACGACCCGTATCCCTGGCAGAATGAAATAGTAGAAGGATCAAATATTACCCACGATACGATTCCTTGATACGACTCGTATCTATCCCTACAACTCATACCTCTAAGTAGTAACAATTCCAGTGACCAAAACCATCCCACCAACTAACGGTGGTTAGCATACAACAAGACCATACCACTCATACCCCAATATACGGCTCATATCTATGAGTTGTATTTGGTTCGGAGAATAGAATTCTAGGAAATTTTCTAAGGGTTAAAGCCCAGGATGTTTCATCCCTCTTCATACCGTTCCACCAATATATTTCCTTGAGATCATAATATATCTTCGTGGCTACTGGATGAACAACATAGAGTGACTCATCCGTCTCATCCAAAATCCTTTGTCGCAAACCATCGACATTTGGAACACACAACCTTTCATGGTACAGTAAAGTACTGTCACAATCGATCTCAAACAACATCACCTTTTTCTAGCAATGTCACCCTTGATTTTTATCAAGATAGGATCCAACACTTAACTCTCCTTGATCTCCTCACCAAAATACGATCGAACCACTTCTTGTACCATTACAACTCCATCCTTGGAGTCCCAGAGGCGAACTCCAAGATTAGCCAAGCAATGAATTTCCTTCATTAACTCCCACTTCCCTTTCTCCATATGAGTAAAACTTTTTATGGACAACCTGCTAAGAGCATCAACAACCACATTAGCCTTACCTAGGTGATAGTGAAGACTCATATCATAGTCCTTGAGAAGCTCCAACTATCTCCTCTGCCTAAGATTTAGCTCCTTCTTAGTGAACATATAGTGTAGACTCTTATGATCATAAAAGATGTCCTCGTGAACACCATACAAATAATGCCACTATATTTTTAAGGCTAACACAACTTCCAACAACTCCAAATCATGAGTAGGATAGTTTCCCTCATGCAACTTCAAGTGCCTGGAAGCATTCACAATTACCTTCCCATGCTACATCAAAACACAACCAAGACCTACCCGAGATGCATCACAATAGACCACTAACCCATCATTGCCTTTCGTTAAATTTAGAATTAGAGCCAAAGTCAGCTTGTCTTTAAACTTCTCAAAACTCCCTTCACAAGCATCCGACTAAGAAAACTTCACCCTCTTCTGAGTCAACTTAGTCAAAAGAGCAAGAATTGATGAAAAGCCTTCCATAAACCGACTATAATACCCAACCAAGCCCAAGAAGCTCCAAATGTCGATTGGAGTCATGGGTCTAGGCCACCTTTTAACCACAACAACATTTTGTAGACCCACTATGATCCCCTTGATAGAAATAATATGACAAAGAAAAGTCAAAACATTCAACCAAAACTCACACTTGGAGAACTTGGCATACAATTGTTGTTCCTTCAAGGTCTGTAATACCATATGGAGGTAATTAGTATGATCCCCCTTACTTTTGGTATAAACCAGAATTTCATCAATAAACACAATGACGAAGAGATCCAAAAACTACCTAAAAACACTGTTCATCAAATGCATAAATGCCACCGAGATATTAGTCAATCCAAATGACATTACCAAAATCTCAAAGTGCCCTTACTACGTACAAAAAGTCATCTTAGGGATATCCACTTCCCTAATTTTTAGCTGACGACACCCAGACCAAAGATCTATCTTAGAAAAAAACTTGGCACCTTACAACTGATTAAACAAATCATCTATCCAAAGGGAACCATCCTTCTTACGTATGAAAAAACACTGGTGCACCCTACGGGGATACACTAGGATGAATAAACTCCTTATCCAAAAGATCCTTAAGTTGCTCCTTGAGTTCCCTCAACTCAGCCAGAGCTATTCTTTAAGGAGGACTAGATATTGAATGAATATCCAAAACCAAATCAATACCAAACTTTATCTCCCTATCCAGAGGAACACCATGAAGATCTTTCGGGAAGACATCAAGAAACTTATTTAACATGGGGATTGACTGTAAAGAAGGACCTTTTGAGTTAGAATCTTTAACCTGAACTAAGTGATAAAGACAACATTTAGATATTAACTTCGGAGCTCTAAGATAAGAAATAAACCTCCCCCTAAGAGCTAGAGATCTACCCTCCCACTCTATAACTGGTTCACCAAGGAACCTAAAGACAATAATATGGGTTCTACAATCCAAGGATGCGTAATAAGAATGTACCCAATCCATCCCTAGAATAGCATCAAAATCTACCATATCAAGTTCAAACAAATCCACCAAAGTCTGCCTACCATCAGAAGATACCACAAACACCCTATAGACTCTCTTAGCAATAACTAAGTCACCTACTTGGGTAGAAATATAAAAAGGATCCAAAATAACCTCAGGATCAAAACCAATACATAAAACCATAAATGGGGGCACATAAGAAAGAGTGGACCCTGATCAAGCAGACAGTACACATCATAAGAAAAGCATTGTAACTTACCCGTAACGGTATCCAGTGATGCCTTGAATTCTTGTCAACCCCAAAGAATATAACTTATTTCAAGCATTACTAGAAATAAGAGTAGTAATAGAAGTAGACGCCGCACTATCGGGTGCATGAGCAGAAGATGAAGCCACTGGTACCTTATTTACTCACATAGCAACCTTGTTAACTAGATAATCCACGAGTCGATGGCCTGCCTAGCCATACAAGAACCATTTATCCCTCTATTCATCACAATAACCCCAATGAGAACGACCATATAATCGATAAAAAGGGCATGAAGAAACCGACTGACCCCCACTCACCTGAGATTAGCCATCTTGTGCCCAAAAATTATCATCACCTTGATGACGTCTGTTACCTGACTACTTCAGGTAAGGAGCACTAGAAGTAGAGAAGGATCCAGAACTTGCCTACTTCTTTTTCAGCCATTTTCAGCCATCCCAACCACCTTGAGACTAAGAACCTCCCTAAATAGAAAACTTGCTCCTCTTACCCTAATGATCTCTGAACTCTGCTTGTTTTCGCTTCTCATTCTCTACTTGCTACATATGAATAATCAACGTAGAAATATCCATATCTTTAATCAGCAAAGCAGTCTTGCTTTCTAAGATGAATTTTTGATTCAACCCAAAAGAGAACTTTCTCATTCTTAATCTCATGTCAGCTACCAAATCAGAAGCATACCTTGATAGCTAATGAAACTGCAAGGCATATTCCTTGATGGATATTCTCCGTTTTTTAAGATTCACAAACTCCTCTATTTTTGCTCTCCTTAGATCTTGAAGAAAGAAATGATCCGGAAAACCACCAGAGAACGCATACCATAAGGATATCACCTCTATCCCTATCCCACTTTTTGTACCATTGGTATGTGATATCCTTGAGATGATAAGCTGCAAAGTTTACACATTCCATAATAGTAGCATGTATCACCCTGAATATCTTCTCTATCTCATCCAAGAAACTTTGAGGATCCTCCTCCACCTTCACAATAGTAAAAGTAGGAGGATTCAGTTTTATAAACTGACCAACCCTCGTGGCTGGAACAGATAACCCACCAAACATATCCCGCTTAGCTTGAGTAGCAACCAATGGAGCAATAGTATGAATAGACTGGCAAAATTCTGCATTAGTCACCTCACCCTAAGAAGGTCTAGTAGTAATTTGAGGAACTCCAAAACTATCATGGATAGGACCCTGAGATCGAAGATAAACTCCATACATAGGACGTACCCCATAAATATTATCCCTAGATAGGACTATAAAGTTTCCTTGTGTTCCAAATCCTTGAAGCATAATCTGAAAAGTGAACAACCAAGGATTAGAGAAGAATTCTAGGACTTAGACTCTAAGCCTGAAAATAGAATACCAAGAAAGTGAAAAATTCCAAAATTCCTTATAGTCTCTCTCTTATGAGTGTGGCATACTACATGCCCCTAAAAGAGACTACTCGATACAGATTTATGGACTCTCAGTTGACAATGAACCTAAAGCTCTGATGCCAACTTGACACGACCCGACAAAGGGCCTTGTTGTAATGGGCATCCCAAGTCCAACCAGGATTGAACCATTAACATACCTTGAGTCAGTTGAATTCCAAATATAAAACAAGATAACATAATTAGACAAGGACTAACTTTGGGATAGGTCTATTGCAAGACCAACTCGACTAAGTTATCCCATTACACCCAACTGTACCAACAAAACCAATATGAAACCAACAGCCATAAACCAGACCATAACCAAATGAGATCCAAAATACAATATGATTAATCCCAAAATGAAAAAGAATGGAACAACCAACAAAATCATCAATTGATAGCAACCCCAATACTAATACCAATAATAAGGCTAACACTAATATTGATCCCGCCATTTGTAACCTGTAGCAGTACCACAAAGCCTCTAACTAAAAGAGTAAGAATATCTGATTGGGACATGACCCCAACCATTGCTAAAACCATTACCCAAAAATAAATCAAGATATCTAAAAATATCCATAACATAAAATGGAGACTTCCAAAAAGATAGAAGCTTACAACTTTAATCCAACAACTATCCCCGAGTTAATCTCTATGTAGAAGGAATAGAATGGCCTATTCTTGCATAGCCTGGGTATACAGCTGCCCGAAGATGGGTCAGCGGGTGAATGCTATCATGAACTCAGGATAAGGATAAAATAATGCTATTTATAAAACTAAGTAAAAACCACCCATATGCACACAAACCATATGTTTGTGTATATATATATATATATATCCATGCAGGAAAACGAAACCAAGTTTAGCTTGCCATTAAAACCTTTACCTGGGATGTGTAGCTTTGTTGTTATAAACCACTCATAGGATATATGGGTTCAGATCCTCTGCTAAAAGGGCCCCAAGGTGTGTAGCCACATAACTAGGGAAGAAAACCCTAGGATAACTAGTACATCCCCTAGATATAAAATACGACATCATGCACACGATCATAAAGACCAAACCTCATATCGATAAATATAATTTCTAGCTTTTTATCCTAGGGAACTCAACCTTCCATAACTTTTCTAGACACCTCGTCATTATTGCACAATTATAATCATTACCAAGCAACCAACCAATCCATCCACCATTTATTAACCAAGGTCATTAGTAGTGGTATCGTCATACCGACTATACTTGCATGTTTTGTGCATACTCAATTATATATAAGTTTAGGGATTCCATGTACGCTTTATGATTTCCAATTAACCAAAACAATAGCAACCAAGGCTTTTCCAACCCATTTAAAACCATTTAGACCATTCATATCATTTATGTTTTCATTACCAAGTTTAAACCATGCATAAATTCCATTCAAAAACCAAATTATAGCGAAAATATTGCTAAAGACATTTTATCAACATTGGGGGCATAGTATTTCCAAAACCATAATCCATTACCAAATAACCATTCCCATGCAGCCAATTATCTAAAACCAACATTAATGCATTTAAAAAAATAATTAAAATATGGAAAAACCATAACCAAGCATTTATAACCAAAACCTCCCAAATCATATTTGAAAACCTCAAAGCATACAATATTTAAATCATTAAAATAGTATATAAAACCATGCCTTTAATGGAACTAATAATGAGGGAAGATAACATGCCTTAATTGACAAAGTAGATAGAGAGAAACCACTAACAAGATCCCTAATTTAATCCTCTAGTTAAAACACTAGCTTTCTTGCCCAAAAATTTTTGAGAGAATTATACAGTGTTTAGAAAGAGTTTCTAAGTGTTTATGAATAGAATAATAGGGTAATTGCCTCCCAAATGAGTTATAAGTCATGGGGCCTTATTAGGATACGTGGAAAAATATCCAAAATACCCCTACTTAAGTTTTACAAAACCCCATCATAGGGGTACGACAAACCCTCACGAGTTATACCCTTTGATATGAGTCGTACCCATCACTCGTATCCTACGCCTCAATCCTTGGACTCAGCATTGTCCAGTGTATGACTAATCCTACTCAAGACGTATTGACAACATATGATCTATACCCTTCACCCATATCCCTATCAAGATAGAATCACAGAAGGTTTGAACATTATCCACCATACTAGTCCCTTGTATGACTTATACCCTAGCTTATAGCTCCTACTGAGACACTCGTACTTAGATCTAACTAAAGTTACAAAGTCTAAGCTTAAGTGAGGGAACCTAATAATCTGTATCCAACCATACGACTCATACCACCAAGTTGTACCCATTCCAGTGACCAAAATCCATCCTAGCAATCTAAACTTATCAGCATACGACTTGACCATACCATTCATACCCCAACATACGGATCATACCCATGAGTCATATTGGGATAAGAGACCAAAATTGTAGGAATTTTTCTATGGTCTAGAAACCAGGGTGTTTCACTGAGGTATAGATGGATGGTACCGTATCGAGTAGTGAGATTGTTTACTTAAGTTATAATTGAGATTGAAAATAATAATGCCAAGAGGTTTAAAATAAATGTCCAAAGGGTGAAATAATATCGCATTAATATTGTAGAGGTAAAGGTGATATGTGATGTAAATCTTAATGAAGTATGAGTAATCAAGATACATATAATGACCTATGATATGATTCTCAATAAAGTATGAGTAATCAAGATACCTAGAGCGACCCAAAATATCATTACATTGAAAAATATCCTGTAACATTTTAACGATGAATAATATGCTCTCATTGGACTTGATGGAATTTAATTTATGGGGGAAAAGCAGGGCCCCAAAAAATTAGGTCAAAAATTCCAAAAAAAATAGGCTAACCTACTGCTTACTACTGTGGTGGTAAAGTAACTGCTCTAGTGATAACATGACAGTAGCCAGCCTGTATTTCTTTTAAAACTCTATCTTATTTTAATCGTCCTAGGTTGTCTCTTTCCCCTAGAAACACCCTAAATAAATCCCACCTCTATTGTCATGAGATTTCAAAAGCCAATCTCCATAAAGGAAATTTTAAGGCACTGTTGGTGGGAACCTAATATAGGAAAATACTTAGAACGTACAAGAGTACTCTCTCTTGTCAATAGTAGTATGATTATCTATGAGGTATATTATGGTTAAGTTGTAGAAGGCTGGGCTAGATTCATGTAATATTGATAGTAACATTAGGAGATTTCATGCCTTAAGCCTTCAGGCATAGTGTTTGGATGGATGAAACAATATGATCTAGATAGGCTTTAATACCATAAAGGGTCATTTGGTGTGAGGTATAAGGGATAAATATTCCTAAGATAAAGAGAAGGATTACTATCCCATGTTTGGTTATAGGTTTAATTTAGTACTGAGATTATTTATCCCGCCATTTACACCACAGTGATGGGATAAGTTATCCCATATAATTGGTGGTATACCTAATCGTGGGATAACTAATTCGGGTATTAATTATCTCAGAATAAGTTTTTCCTAATAAAACAACCCCTAATAACTTGTAATTGTACTCAGCTAATGTGATAGTTGTAGTATGAACTTGGTCGGACCTTATGATAATTATAGTGTATGAGTGAATATGATTGTATAGGTATGGTATAGGGTAAGTATGCTATGAAGGGAGCAAAAGGAGTAAACTAATTTAGATTATTTATAATAATTCAAATAATATGTTCCATGAATTAAGAGATGTCATTGAGGCGCAAGTGAAAACTGATAATTATGTTTGTAATGCCATTGAGTTGAGTATAGTAAAAGGGTTAATTTAGCTGTTGAGATAGCTCATGAGGTAGGCTAATAAAAATATTTATAGGAGGGTAAGCACACTGAAATGTACTGACCAAACTCTAAGTGTAGGGTAGAAGGGTAGTAAGAAGCATAAAAGGAAGAGAGAGCTTAAAGTGTAAATAGGCATCAGAATTAGGGTTGGTGGTGTTACCTAACCAAACATTTGTAACTAGTATAGGCTATATAGATATAGATACAAAGATACATACATACATATATATTTATAAAATACAAATAATCTCCAAGATGATAACTAGAGATAGAATTGGCGAGAGTGATCTCATATTATGGGAATGCGTACCTGTAAAGACGTGAGGCTTGTTGCCTTTGTAATTGTATATGAATTAAGTAATTGTGATTGCTTTTGAGAAATACTTGTTATTTTTTATTTCATTTCCATATTCATACATATTGATATCATGATATTATGATAATGTTGAATATGTTTAAATCATTATGGTATTGATGATGTTAAGATGATGATAATGATATGTTGTTGAGCTCATGAAATTCATGAGGTTATTGCTATTGATGGTGCTATCTATGATTTTGAGTATGATTTTTATATCATGATGTTGATGATAGTGATTTGATGTTGATAGTGATGAGTAAAGATAGGGGAGAGAGGCGGTGCATATTGCATATATACATTTATCATATGTTTTAGATGTACATTCATATTTATATGTTTTGACTATCTGGATGATAAGAATCTAGTAATGGAGAGAATTTTTTTACCCAGTTTACCTATGAATGAGGAAACAATATTAAGTAGAGATAACTATATATACATATGTAGACGCCACCATCAGTGGTCACAAAGTAATTATATAGTAAAATCTGTATGACTATTAGTATTAAGTTAGAACATAAGGTTACATGAATTTGGAATTAACTATGTGATATAAAAGGATTTACACGACAAAAATATATAAAAATTTTAAATAGCGTGTAGGTCGCAGAGATACTAAGGCTGATAGACTGATAAGAGTATCATATCTAGGATAGAGTTAGGTAGGTGCTAGAAAAATTAGTAATTTGTGTCACAATAATACCTATGTCATGCCATGATGTTAAATCAAAAACTATATGGGACGCAACCAATGGGTTAGTTTGGTGAAGTCTGAGTAGCCAAATTAGTCACGTCGTGTCGCGATGCTAAATCAACCACTTTTTGGGAGGAAACCCAAGGATTTGTTTTCTCATTTAATTTTTAGTTTGTAGTGTAGGATTCATAGGTTTTGAAGTGAAGGTGGTATGGATTAAAAATAAAATTTAGAGAAGTTTTTGGTGCATAGAAACCACAGGTCTCCCAATGGGTCATACCCAGTGGCAACGACTCATGGGTTCAGTAATAGCCATTAGTAATGATAAAAGAAAATTACTATATTGTGTAATCTTCACCCCACGACTCTCAAAATGTGTCAGTGATTCATAGACTAGATTTGTGGGAATTGGAGACCAAAAAAATAAATTATGTTCTCAAGACCAGTCACAACAGGTGCTTGAAATGACTCATTGTCACGACCCGACCCCGACCTAGTCGTGATGGGTATCTCAAGTTCACCGAGAACCGGAGACCACCCTCATAGGATTTCCAAGACAAACATAATCCAAATAATATCAAGTGGAAGATAAAAATAAAATAGTTAATATAACTCAAGAATAATCTCTAAGAGTCAACAACACCATCCAACCGACACAGATTCCGAAGATCAAACTAGGTCGGGAAATGCCCCTGACCAAGTCCAAAAAGGAATCCAAAATCAGCAAGGAAATTGATAGTATTTCGATAATTATGAGTAAAGTAATAAGAATATCTGATCTTTCGAAATATGGAGGCTCACCACTTCAATGCAGACCAATCAATAAACCAAAATCCACCTAACGTTGCATAGGGGTAAAAGAGATGTCGTAAACCCTACATCATGATATAATATAGCATCCTAGGATGTTTATCTAGGTGAGCACTAGCATGTAACTCAGGATAAGGATAAAATAATGTCATCTCAAAATCAAGTCCAAACTCAATGTACATGTTCACATGCATGCATATATACATACATACATATATATACACACACACACACATATATATATACATGAAGTGTTGGGATAGGAAACAAGGTTTAGCATTAGATTTAAAATCATTAACCTAGACTATGTAGCTCTAACCATCCTAAGGGCAACCACGAGCTATACAGGTTCAGCTTCTGCTGCCTAAAGGGTCCCAGTGCATGTTAGTAGCATGAACCAAGAAAAATACAAGGATGAGCCAGGGAATTCCTTGACTCCAGCCATTCCAATATATATATATATATATATATATATATGTATATATATATATATATATATATGTATGTATGTGTGTTTGTGTGTGAACTATGCAGACAGTCATAAAGATCCCCATGTCGGCAAATATGGTTCCCAGTATCGGTCCCTTCGAGACCTCTACCTTCCTAGGTGAGCTACACAACCCCCCTTTAATCCCAATTAAAATATTTGCTCATAACCCATTCATTAAATCAAGGAGTTGTTCATTTAGGCAATTATCTTTTGGTATCGTCATACCAATTGAATTTGCAAGTCAATTTCCGCTATACCATTCCACTAGTCCATTACCTTGGGGGAAATCCACAACCCCCTAAGTTCCAATTTAAAACTAATTCATGGACACCAAGGCCTTTCAAAATCATATATATACCATTAATCTTTTATGCAATACAATAGTTTCAAAAATAGGCTAAATCATGCATATTTCCATGTTCAAAAGCGAAATTTATGAGTAGGTTGAGGTTAATGCCAATTCCAAGCTAAGTTTCATAAAATTGGTGGAATGCCATGACCCCTTTCCCTTTCACCAAACCCATACACACATTAGTTCAACAACCATGATATAATGCATGAACTGATAATTCCAAAACTATAGGAAAACCAAGTAACAATCATTCAAATCCCTCAACCCATCATTCAAAACCTATAATTAAATTTAACCATTATGAAAAACATGATTTTATATATGCCTGAAAATATAAAGAATTTGGAGAAGAAACCACATTTTGAGCCTTAGATGAACAATCCCTAGAAACCCTAGACTTGCTCTTAATTTGGGAATTTAAGAGAGAGGAGTAGTTTATGATTGTGTTAATTGGGTGGAAATAGGGCTAAGGGAAGGTTTTAAGTTGTGGGAATATTGTAAAGGAAGAAAAAGAACCAATTTACCATTAATTAAAAATGTACGAGAAAATAACTCCCAGTTGTTATGGGTCTCGTTGCAACTCGTGGTCACTAGCCATGAGTCGTCACCATAACTCGTAGTCTAGGTAGTAACTCAGGGTCACCTCACTGGTTTTATCATAAGTCCCACCCTATGAATCGTGACCATACCTTAAGACTGGTGAGATTTTAGTCGTACTAAGGAAAAAAATAAGGGATATTCTCACTAGTTAGACCACGTTTGGAACCATACATCTCGTAAGGAGTCTTCACGACTCGTATGGTCTTAGTCATAACCCAAATAGTAAGCAAAATCATTGATAAAAATTTAGAGTTCAAAACCTGGGTTCATTACCCCTCCCCCAGGATCATTTGACCTGGGTTCATTACCCCTCCCCCAGGATCATTTGTCCATGATTGAGGAGTTAGGCCCCCTTTTGAATGAATAAAAGACATGATGCAACCAAAATACATAAACAAATAGCCGAAAAGCTATAAAAGTAAAATGGGAACCCATACCTCAAACACTTCCATCCGACACGGGGAACAAGAATAAATATTTGGACATCATGTCCTCTTCATCTTCCTATGTAGCGCCTTCCACCTTTTGATTCCTCTAAAGAACTTTTACCAAAGCAACATCCTTAGTCCTTAACCGACATATTTTTCTATCAAAAATATCAACCAGGACTTCCTCATAGAACAAGGAATCTCAAATACCAGCACCCATAAAGGGACAATCAAAGAAGGATCACCCACGCACTTTTTGAACATTGGCACATGGAAAACCGGATGAATAAATCCCAAGATCGCATGCAACTCCAATTCATAAGAAACATTCCTCATTCTCCTCAAAATCAAATACAAACCAACATAACAGGGGTTGAGCTTTCCCTACTTCCCAAACATCATCACCTCCTTCATAGGAGAAACTTTCAAGAATACCCAATCACCTATATCAAACTCCAACTCCCTTTGTCTCACATCCTCATAGGACTTTTGGCGACTTTGTGTAGTCTAGAGCCTATCCCTAATAATCTTCACCTTATCCATGGCTTGGTGAACCAAGTCAAGACCAAACAACCTAGTCTCACCAACCTCAAATCACCCAATGGGAGACCTACACCTCCTACCATAAAAAGCCTCAAAAGGGGCCATTTGGATGCTAGAGTGATAACTAATATTATACGCAAACTCAATGAACGGTAGGTGATCAACCCAACTTCCATTAAAGTCTATCACACAAGCCCTAAGAATATCCTCCAAGGTCTGAATAGTTCGTTCTGCTTGTCCATCCATTGGATGGTGGAAAGTGGTGCTAAGCTTCACCTTGGTCCCAAAACCTTTCTAAAATAAATGCCAAAAGTAAGAGGAAAATTACGTACCTCAATCCAAAATGATAGACACAGGTGCTCCATGCAATCTGACAATCTTCTCACTACACAACTTGGCATAATCCTCTCAAGAGTAAGTAGTCCTCAAAGGAAAGAAGTGAGAAGACTTTGTCATCCTATACATAATAACCCAAATCGAATCATACTGATTCCAAGATCGCGGACGACTTGTAAAAAATCCATATTGATCATCTCCCACTTTCACATAGGCAACTCAATCTCTTGAGACATGTCACCAGGCCTCAATTGCTTAACCTTCACTTACTAACACACCATATACTCAGCCACGAACTTAGCCACATCCTTCTTTATGTTGTTCCACTAATAAATCTCTTTCAAATCATGATAGATTTTTTTTGAACTCGGATGAACTGTATACCTCAAATCATGAGCATCGATCAAAATCCTTTCCCGCAGTCGATCAGCATCAGGAACACACAACCAACCTTAGTACCTCAATATGCCATCACCACCAATCTCAAAGGCTAAAACTTTTTTATGCCCAATATTATCCTTAATCTGCAAAAGAATAGGATCCAAAGCTTCTTTCTCCTTCACATCAGTGCACCAAGAGATGATTTAACTACTTATTGCACCAGCACCCCTCCATCATTAGAGTCCCAAAGATGAACTTTTAAATTAGTCAGTTGATGAATGTCCTTCACCAATCCTTGTTTCTTCTCGTCCACGTGAGATAAGCGCCCCATGGATAGCCTTCTAAGAGCATTAGTAACTATATTAGCTTTACCTGGACATAAGTCAGATAATTTATTTCATGACCCTTAAGTTGTCTGGAAGCATAGGCCACCACCTTACCATGTTGTATCAACATACAACCCAATACTATATGGAACATATCATAATTCACAACAAATCCATTAATACCCTCAGTCAGGGTCAAAACTAGTGTAGAGGTCAATTTATCCTTCAACTTCTCCAAGCTACCCTCACAAACATCGAACTACAAGAACTTCACCTTTTTCTGAGTCAGTCTAGCCAATGGGACAATAATAGAAGAAAATTTCTCCAGAAACCTCATATAATACCCAGCCAACCCCAAGAAGCTCTGAATGTCAGTTGGAGTTATAGGTCTAGGACACCTCCTAACCACCTCAACTTTCTGTGGATCAACCTTGATCCCCTTACTAGAAACAACATGCCCAAGAAAAGCCATAACATTCGGCCGAAACTAACACTTAGAAAATTTTGCATACAGTTTCTGATCCTTAAGAGTATTCAACAAAATTAGGCGGTAATCGGAATAATGCTCAACACTCTTAGAGTACACAAGATATCACCAATGAAGACAATGACAAACAAGTTCAAAACCTACCTGAAAACGTAATTCATCAAACCTATGAAAGAAGCCAGAGCATTAGTCAATCCAAATGACATAACCAAATACTCATAGTGACCATAACGGGTTCATAAAGCAGTCATTGGAATATCATTCTCCCTAATCTTCAACTGATGGTAGCTCGAAAGAAGATTAATCTTAGAGAAGCATCTAGCACCCTAAAGCTAGTAAAAGAGATCAACTATCCTAAAAAGGATACTTATTCTTTACTGTCACCTTCATTAATTTGTGATAATCTTTACACATCCAAAGAGACCCATATTTCTTTCACACGAAAAGCATAGGGGCACT
The DNA here is from genome assembly GCF_002878395.1 of Capsicum annuum. Classification (NCBI taxonomy): domain Eukaryota; kingdom Viridiplantae; phylum Streptophyta; class Magnoliopsida; order Solanales; family Solanaceae; genus Capsicum; species Capsicum annuum. Next base: position 127,355,802 of record NC_061111.1, read on the forward strand.
CCACGAAGAAACCCTAGGATGGATGAAACACTTATCAAGAAGATCCCTTAACTATTCATTTAGCTCTTTTAACTCAGTTAAAGCTGCCCTATAAGGAGGAATAGAGATAGGATAGGTTTTCAGTAGAAGATCAATCTCGGAGTCTATTTCCTTATCAAAAGGAGTACTTGGAAGATCATTGCAAAATACTTCAAGGAACTCATTAACCATAGGGACAGATTACAAAGAGGGACCCGCCAGAAAAAAATGATATGGACACCCCTAGAAATAAACTTACACGCTCTAAGATAAGAAATAAATCTCTCTTTAGGCACCAAGGAACTCCTCTCTTATTTTATTACTGGTTCATTAGGAAATTAAAAATTGACCCTTCGGATCCTACAATCCATAGAACCATAGCACAAATAATTCTAGTCCATCCCGAAGATCACATCAAAATCAACCGTATCCAAGTCTATCAAATCTAATAGGGTATCCCAATGAAAGGTGGACACCACACAACCCCTACAAATCCTTCTAAACACAATAGAATAACACATCATGGTAGACACAAAGAAAGGATCAGAAATAGTTGTAGGACCAAAACCAAAATGCACAACCACATAAGGGGTCACATAAGAAAGGGTAGACCCTATATAAAGTAAATAATACACATCATGAGAGAAGAGTTTTAACATACTAGTGACAACATCAGGATATGCCTCAGATTCCTTATAGGTGAAAAGAGAATAAACATGATTCTGCCCAGTGCTGATACTAGAAGTAGCACCCTTTAGTGTAGGAGCCGATGAAGTGGCAGCCAAAACTTTATTAGCCCCAGTGGCTACTTTAGTTGAAGGATAGTTCCTTTGAATATAACCAAGATGACCGTATTTAAGAAACAAGTTCCTTCCCTCATCACAATAATCACGGTGAAGATGACTAAAAAATTAACAAGGAGGATAGAATGGGGCTGACTAAGCTCCATTAGCTTAAGACTAGGCATCCATGCCTTATGACCCCGACTAATCTTAAAACGATGATCGTCAAATGTCTTAGGGTAGGGAGAACTAGCCAACAAATATAAACCAAAAGTTCCCTGAGTCTTCTTCTTAGTCCACTGTCTACTATCTATTTCACTAGCTTGTTGACCTCCACCCTGCTCTGAATTCCCGAACTTCTTACTCTGCCTCTCCTCAATCTCTAACTATCTCTTTATTTTATCCTCTACCTACTGCATATAAACTACAAGTCTTGAAATATCTATGTCATTGTTCAACATCGCAACCTTACACTCCAAAATCAAGTCACGAGATAAACCCAAAGCAAACTTCCTCATCCTAGACCTCATGCTAGACACCAACTATGGAGCATAACGAGACAACTGATGTAACTTCAAGGCATATTTTTTCACACTCATCCTACCTTGCCTCAACTTTACAAACTCTTTGGCCTTAGGCTCCCTCAACTCACGATGAATGAAACAATCAAGGAAAGCACCGAGTCCCACACAGCCTGCTCAGCATCATCACCCCTCGACTACTCCCACTTATCATACCACTAATATGACACATCATTCAACTAATTTGCAACAAACTTCACACCCTTCACATTAGTAGCATACATTACTCAAAAAATTTTCTCCATCTCATCAATAAATCCTTAAGGATCCTTCTCAATATTAAAGCCAGTAAAGGCTGAGGGATTTAACCTTATAAAGGCTTAACTCGAGTAGCCTCAGAAGAACTAACAAAAGCACTAATTAGACCAGACTAAAAAGACTGAGATGTCACCAATTAAGTCAGCAAATAAATAGAATAACCAAACTCTGCATTAGAGATATCTTCTTGAGATGACTGAGCATGAGTGCCCTAATCAGAGAAAGACTAGTAGGGATCGATGGAACCCTGGGAAAAGCAGAACAATTAAGAGTAGGGACCTTAGACCAGGTTTGTACTTCATAAACAAGGTAAATTCCCTCCACATTTCCCTCAGGTAGGGTAGAGGTTACAACAAAGTTTCTACGAATATTAGATCTTTGAGAAGGCATGATCTAAAATTAGGAAAACTAGGAGTAAGAGAAATTCCATGACCCTAGACTCTATAGCCCAAAATTGAATACAAGAAAGGGAAACATTCCTCAATGTCTTGTAGCCTCACCCTTATAAGTGTGGCGCGCTACACATCCATAAAATGGACTCTAATCAGCATGAATTTGTGGACACCCAATGACCTGAACCTAGGCTCTAATACCAAGCTTGTCACAGTCGACCCCAGGCCTAGACATGACAGGTAACTCAAATCTACTGAAGATTGAAGACCTACTCCATAGACTTTCCAATCAAAACATAATCCAAATAATAACAAGCAAAATATAAAGATAAAATAGTTAATGTAACTCAATTATAATCTCTAAGGGTCAACAACACTGTCCAACCCACACATATGTCCACAAAATCCTTTAAACCAATCCAAATATCACACTAGGTCAAGACATGCCCCTGATCATGGCAAAAAAGGAATACAAAATATGTAAAGAAACTGATAGAATTTCGATACTCATGAGGAAGGAAATGAAAATGTTTGACCTTTCAGAATATGGAGGCTCTCTACTTCAATACAGACCAACTGATGAACCAAAATTAACCAAACACTGCACACGGGTAAAAGAGGTGTCCTCAGACCCTACATTATAAAATAATGAAGTATCCTAGGACGGCTAGTAAAGTGAGAAGTAGCATGTAACTCAGGATAAAGATAAAATAATGCCATTTCAAAATCAAGTCTAAACTAGATGTACATGTTCAGATACATGTATATATATATATATATATATAAAGTCTTCGGATAGGTAACAAGGTTTAGCATGAGATTTAAAATCATTAAGTTAGGTTGTGTAGCTCTAACCATCCTAAGGGCACCCACGGGCTATACGGCCTCAGCTCCTCCTACTTAAAGGGTCCTAGTGCGTATAAGCTGCATGAACCAAGAAAAATCCATGGATGAGCCAAGGAATGCCTCTCCGTAGCCATTCTAATATATATATATGGTTTTTAGTATAGGTCCTCCCGAGACCTCCACCTTCTTACGTGAGCTACACAACCACCCTTTAAGACAAATTAAAACATTTACATATAACCTATCTGTTTAATCAAGGAGTTATTCATTTAGGCAACTACAGTTTGGTATCGTCATACCAATTAATCTTGCAAGTCAATTAATACTATACCATTCCACTTATCCATTACCTTGGGAAAAACCACAACCCCCCAAGTTCTAATTTAAAACCAATTCATGGCCACCAAGGCCTTTCTAAACCATTTATATTCCATTAACCTTTTATACAATACAATAGTTTAAAAAGTGGGTTAAATCATGCATATTTCCATGTTCCAAAGCCAAATTTATAAGTGGGTTGAGGTTAATGCCAATTCCAAGCCAAGTTTCATAAAATTAAGGGAATGACATGACCCCGTTTCCCATTCACCAAACCTATTGACACATTAGTTCAACAACCCTGAGATAAGACATGAAATAATAATTTTAAAACCATAGGAAAACCATCCAAGTAACAATTATTCAAGATCCTGAACGTATCAGTCAAAACGCACAATGAAATTTACATAAACCATGATTAAACATATGTTTCTATATAAAACCAAGTTAGGGAAAGACATGCCTAAAAATACCAAGAATTTGGAGAAGAAACCATACTTTGGTACCTATGTGACCAATCCCTAGAAACCCTAGCCTTGCTCTTGATTGGGGAATTTGAGACAGGAGAATAGTTTATGATTATGTTAATTTAGGTCTAGAGGAAGGTTTTAAGCCATAGGAATAGTGTAAAGGAAGGAAAAGACCAATTTAACCTTAGTGAAAAACATGTAGGAAAATAACTCCCAGTTACCACGGGTCTCATAATGGTTACTGGCCACGAGTCATCACCATGACTCATAGTCTGGGCACTGACTCAGGTTCACCTCACTGGTTTGGTCATGAGTCTTAACTTATGACTCGTGTCCAGACCTTATGAATTTTAGGGTCTTGGTCGTACTTAACACAGAAATAATGGACGCTCTCACTAGTTAGATCACAATTAGAACTATATGACTCATAAGGAGTTTACACGACTCATAGGCTCTTAGTCGTAACCTGAACAGTAAGAACAATCACTAAGAAAAATTCAAAGTTAAAACCTAGGTTATTACACTCATATCTAATGGAAATGAGTCATTGGTTCATTCATTGGCTCAGGGTTAAATTTAGTCCTTAAATTTATATGACTCAACCCGATTTACTCATTTCATGCATTTAAAACCAAAAATTCCATACCCATTTTGACTCTTCCTCTCCAATTCAAAACCATAACTCCCTGCATCCTCAAAAAAAAACCCTCACCATTATGTTTCTCCATTAATAACTCATAATCAAAGTCAAATTCATCATAATTACATTTTTTTACCCAATTGCTCTCATACTTTAATTAGAGGGATTGTTTGTCCGTTATATTTACTTTAATTGGAGGGATTGTTTTTCCAATATATTCTCTACTTCAAGTTCCATACTCAAAAAAGCAAAGTAGGTTAAATTTCTCTAAATTAATTTGAGTTTTTGGTATTGTCAGTTCTCTAATAGTGTTCTATCATTATTTTGTGTATGCTAAATCCTAAGTAAACATACTTGAACAGAATTAAGCTAGGTTATCCTCTACAATTTTAAAATCCATAACTACCTCTATCACTCTAAAACCATCCCTCATCATTAAGTTTCTCTATTATCACGCATAATCAAAGTCAAATTCATCATAATTTCATCTTTTTACCCAATTGCTCTCATACTTTAATTGGAGGGATTTTTTTCCAATATATTTTTTACCTCAATTTCCATACTCAAAAAACCAAATTAAGTTAAATTTCTCTAAATTAATTTGAGTTTTGGTGTTGTCAGTTCTCTAACGATGTTCTAACATTATTTTGTGTGTTCTAAACCCTAAGTAAACATGATTGAACAGAATAATGTGGGGTTAAATTTAAATCATCATTGTGTTAAAACCCTACATAATGGGTGGTAATGTATGTTCATGATTGACTTAGGCATAATTATGCATGTTATTATGATCAAAGGTAAAGTCAGAATAGTCCTGGTACTTTTAGTAATAGGTACACGTGAGGAATTGGTGTTCTCAACCATTCCAATGATCGTAAATGTGGTTAAGTATGAATCAAAATTATGTGAAAATGTTCAAAAACCACCTTAGTTAATTATTCATGACTCTACCAAAGACTTGTACCCAAAGAAATGAGTCATTGGGTGAGTCGTGACCATTAGCACTATGGTTCAAAATTGTATGGCTTCTGCACCTTGTGAAAAATTCTCAGTATGAGTCTCCTCACAAGTTGTAGGGAGACCCAAAAACACATAGGTTAGATCTATAGTGATAATAAAAACTGATAAAATTTTAGGCATTGACCCAACGAGTCACCAACTGGTTGTATTGCCTGACCTATCACTGAATTTACATTGACACTTGCATTGTAATTTCTTAATTTTTTAATACTGAAAATTACCCTCTATATGTATAATGGCACCCAAAATGATACACAAAAAGGCATTAAGGAAGAGGGACTATACTCTCAAGAAATAGGCATAATTTACTAAGCAATTACAAGATTAGCCCATAGATGAGGAATAAAATAGCTTAGTGGAGGAGTATCAAAAGGCAACTCAAGTTGATCCACGAGTAATTTTACCTTAGACAAGGAGGCTGAGGCCTTAAATAAAGAACACAAGGGTGTCCTGTCATGACCCGAGGCTACCCCTAGTTGTAACATGGTGCTTAAGGACACAACTGACCCCAAGCTAACCTATGATCTAGTACCTATTGTAAGCACTGAATAAAATAATAATACAACCATCATATATGGAAGTTAAACTGGTAAAAACACTATTAAGATAGAATACTAAAATGATACCCAACGTGTCTAAACTGCTAACACAACTAGAAAACAAGTCTGACTAATTGAATATCTGAATATCTAAAAATATGAAGGCCCCTAAAACATGGTTGATAGGACAAACCCCCAACTAACTTTGATTGACTGCAATAAAGAAAGTACTAAAATAACTGCAAAAAACTTGTCCTCGATGGATCAGGACTCATCGACGCTGCTGCTGGATGGCATTGGATTGTCTAAGAGCGATTGGGAAACTAAGCATCCAAACCTATATTGTGAAATAAATATAGCACAAAAGAGTGTATATGGTCAGTACTTTGAATGTACTAGTACGTGAGATAGGGACTAATAGAATTTCATATGGATTCTAAATGTGAATGCATGTGTAGAATCCTAGGTGGTTACACCACAAGGGACCAAGTCCCTCAGAGTCGTTCTAAAGCATTAGAAAAGTAAAGCAATTATGAGGTGCTTGAAAAACAAAGGCAATATAGGAAAGAACAACACAGGATTTTTACATGGAAACCCATCATGGAAAAAACCATTGCTTGCCCTCACAAGCACCAAAATAGTCCATCATAACCAACCTCTTAATTATAGACTCAACTATGAACCTAACTCTAGGTTCTTTCTACTTGAAATATCTCTATTACAAGCACACCTTGACACATCTGCCAATTTTCCCTTCAAAACTGGTTAACTCTAACTAGCTACAAGCTTAGGTAACTCTACCTAAGCAACTCTCTCAAAAGAAAGCACTACTCTTATAAGATGACTAGTTCAACTATAAATCATTACTCACTCAATAACTATTTCAATTTAAGATCACATAAAGCTAAGAACTTGAGTAGTATTTAAATTATGTTTTGCTGCCTCTCTTCTTTCCTTGTAATTTGTTCAAACACCACTATTGAAATGGCATCTCTTTCCTTTTATAGTTGGGTGATGATTAGGGATTGAAATATCATTGTACCATCTGTCCAAGTTAGTACAAAATATCATAAAATAGCACCTAAAAGTTTGTTACACAAGATGAAAAAATATTGCAGTAGGCACGTGCCAACTGTACTGTACCTTGGACATCTAGGGACCTGGCCCTTCATAGTTTAGTTGCTCATCATCATAACTACATATAACAATTTTTCCCATTTATGATGATGACAAACCAAACCATACATTTGAGCATTAATGTATATTTATCATATTTAATCAGAGTGATTACCACCTGAAGATGTATGTTCTCCTTATCATCATGTTTTTTCTTTCATCGTGCAGTATAAGGACCTGGTCCCTTATTGTCATATGCAGAAATACCCCTAATTTCTTCCCCCTGTAATCATGAACCTTAATTATTCAATTTATTAGCATACTTCCCCCTATCAATATAATTCCTAATTCTGCAGTTTAGCACAACAATTCAGCACACATATTCATTCCTTATCATCATACACCATATACATTTAGTTCATTAGCATACTTCACCCTATCAACATGATTCCTAATTCTACAGTATAGTACATCAGTTCAGCACATACCTCATACACTCTTGGTCCTTACATATGAAGTCAGTATTCCACCTTTTGGCATCAGTGAAAAAGATTGATAGTAAGCCATAAGTAAGGATAAGTTCAAGCTAATTAACTTATGGCCACTGGGGAAACACTAACTTGTAAAAAATCTTAAAGTGAAGGAGACAAATAAAACACACCAGCAAAAATTCATTCATTATCCAAAAAGATCAGTAACAGTACTATGTAACAAAAAATTTATAAAGCAACTATTTGCTAAGGCCATTATAGGAATAGGAACTGGAAACTGACTGAAAAGACTGACTCAACAAAATTTAGGTAGAAGAGGGTTTACGAGAGACTGATCTTAGCAACATGTCCATTATATCAGATACAGTAGCATGGGCATCCAGCAATTGTTTGGTGAGAGCTTTTACTTCAACATTCAATTTTTGGACTTTACCAATTAACTCTGCAACTTTTATTTTTAGCTTTCCATTCTCTTGCTAGTTCTTCAGTGGCACAAGGTCCTTCTAAGAATATCTTTTGATTTTGCAGTTTTAGATGAACTATTTTAGTGTCCTTTGCAACTAGTTGAATCCTCAATTCTTCCAATTCTTTGTTTAAATTTTCTTGAGTAGCCAAGAGTTTGGAAACTTGGGACATAATTCCAACCTTTCCTTCAATGCATTAATTCTCCACCAAGCTTGTCAAACTAAACTTTTGTTTAACTATTCCAGGAGTCCTGTTTGTCCCAATTATTCCAAAATGATAAAAAATTTTGTTTATGAAGTACCCATAAGGCATTCCATTCTTTCATTATTTCTCATAGATTACTTTCCTCATGTGCTCTATCATAAAAGCAAGTAATCTTATTAGGAATAGGTGAACACTAGAAGCAATGGTCCTTTTCTCTGATCTTGGTAACAGAACCTTATTGATAAACTCATATACTAGCTAAACCTCACTGATTAAAAACTTTATTTTCAAGCATCTATTGAAATCTCACCCTTTTTTGTGGCCTCAATCATAAATGTAATGGTAGGCTGCTACTTCAAAACAGATTTTACTCCCATGACAGGTACATCTAAAATCCTTCCCAGTGTTTTTTCATCTAGATAGATAGACTTTTCTTACTTCTAGGAGGTTATTGCTTGGATGCCCTAGTGGAATAGGATCTAGTACCTTGTTCACTTGTTTTAATCAATTTTTACTTTTTCTTTTAATGTCTTTTAGTCTATTGATTTTCCAACTCATAGGTTGATTATCCTCATCTTCTCCATATTCCTCATTTGGAGGTAGTATTACTCCTTCATTCCTTGTCTCTTCATTCTTTTCCTTTATAGATTGCTCCTCAATACATACAGAGTTTTTGTTTTGATCACCACCAAGTAGAAAAACATTCTCAGCTCCTAAGTTTATGCTTCTAATAGGATCATGTCTTTTTACAGGAGTTCATCACCATGTAGTTAAGAATAGATAGATTTTGACTTAGAGACACTAAAGGAACCAGGTACTGGCAGATTTTTTGATTTTTTAAAACTTACAAATTCTTCAAGATGAATGGGAATTCATGTGTCAATATAGGACTTTGGTTCTTTAGAGGAGAGGGGATTTTCTGGTTGAGAAAGTTTTTGTTTAATTAGTGATTCAAGGACTTGATTGAACTTATCCAAGGAAAACTTAGCAAGAACTTTGATGGATGCAAAATTATCAACAAAAATTTGTTCATTTAGGGGTTCGGGGATCTCAAGAGTAGGACTGATAGGTAAAGTATTTTGTGACTCTTGAGGATGATCAGTGGATGACTTTTTTATGTGGTTTAAAGAGGATGGATTTTCAGCCATTTTGAACTTTAGTAAGGGAATGAAAAGGACCAATTTAATTTTAGAAAGAGAATAATGTTTGAGTTAATTAAGAAAAGAATAAGAGGATTCAAATTTATAATTGAAGAGATGATCGTTTGACATTTAATAGACACCTTTTTGAATAGATGCATCTAATGACAGTGATGTGACTCTTTACATTTGAACCACATTTATAGCTTTTGTTCATATGAGATAGGACATATGGCCTCTTTTAAAAAAGAAATTTTATAAAAATTTAAAGCACATTACACTACAAAAAAAATGTTTAGCAATAACTAAAAATCATTGTTATTCTATGTAAATCTGTCACTAAATAGAAATAGTGACGAATTAACGACAGATTGTTGTCTGTTGGCATTTGGTCGTTGCTAACCAGTTATTGTCAAAAAATTAAATATGTCACATATCTTGTGACCGCCTTGTGACCAATGAGATCAATTGTTTCATGTTCGCAACGAATGAGGTCGTTGGTATACCGTTGCTATTTACATAAATTATTTTCATCTTGGCTAAATTTAAAATGGAATATTTTGTCGTTGCTTTGTTGCAACATAGTTTAATCATGGCTAAATTTACAATGGAATACTTTGTCTTTGATTTGTCGCAACATAGTTTAATCATGGATAAATTTAATATGAAATACTTTGTAATTGATTCGTCGCAACATAGTTTAGTCAAAGAAATCATATATTTACAATCAAAAATTTATATTCACAATCCTTTGGTAAAGCTTTTCAGTAGCAATAATCAATATCACCACTAAAATCGTCACTATTTTTTTTGTTTCTATAATTTTCTTAAAAAATTGTTGAAACATGTAAACTATTAAATGATTAAATAACCAGCATCATATCAAATAGTTACTAATTGATAAATATAAAATTTAGAATGTTTACCAAAATCCATCGCAATATTTATCCAAATAACTACAACCAAGTGTTTGTGTCAAAATAAACAACTGTTAGAATACACAACCCACCCACATCCATCAAAAACCAAGTTTTTGTGCCAAAATAAACTATTGTTAGAAAACAACATCCATAAAAAACTATTGTTACTGCATAATTATTTTGTACAATTTCCCAAAAAATATGCCCCACAAAATCGATGATCTAAAGTTAATGCAGCTATGAATCAAAAGTCTATACTACCCACGTTGCAGTAAGGCTACCATTATATGACGAGCAATCCGGCTGCATTTGCTCATCTCTCCAAAAAAAAATTTGCATATTACAACTCATTAAAGCTCGATTCACATCATTATCTTTGATAAAAGGAATGAGGGAAGCTCCAATAGAGAAATATTTAAAAGGAAAAATACTTCAAAGATGAACCTATTCCTGTGCAATAGCCTAGAATTCTTAACTGTATCGAGCTGAAATATCTCAATTGGTCAAATTCAAAATCAAGTGTCTCTTTTTGATAAATGACTAAATAAAACCAATATGTTTACTTCCATTGTAGGTAAACATGTTTACTTCCATTATAGGTAATGCATTTTATCAACGTCATCATCATCATTAGGAGTACAAGGATCAGGTGTCGCTACTTCTTGTACACCACTACACATAATAACTATTGAAAGAAAGTGATTAGTAAGTGCTAGAATCAATCATTTCAAAAATTCCTTCAAATTTATTGTCGAAACAAAAGGTGGTACTAACTTGAAGGCATTATAGGCACAAGGATTTGTCCAAAAGTAACTTCCAGCTTTGGATCCAAGACCAAATATTCTTTTCTTTCTGAGTCCTCCTCCAGTTTGATAGTATTATTCTAGTTGATCAACATTACATTGAGACTCTCTTTTTCCGTACTATTTATTCATTTTTTTCCCGTAACAAGTACATTAACTAAGTTAACAAAGAAAAGTGGAAACAGTTATGCTTGATCAATGAAACATAACCAGCAGCTTATAGAAGCATATAGAAGAACTACATATACCAGCAGAACTACATATAGAAGAACTGCTTGATCAATGAAACATAGTACCAATAGCTTATAGAAATATAGTACCAGCAGTACCTAAACAATTATTCCTGTAACAGTACAAACACAAGTGCATATAGAAGCATAGTCAAGGAACATAGTCATGGACAGTTTATCAATGAAACATTGTGATCCAGATATCCCTAATCTGACCCATATGCAATTTACTTCTAGCATACACAAGGATTAGGATATTTTGCACTAAATCATAGATTCATTACAAGAAAAACAAACTAAGTGCCGATAGAATGTTACAAAGAGGAAACTTAGGAGTTAATAAAGTATAACCATCTTACTTAACTATAAATTGCATATCCAATATAAACTCTTGATCTCTTCCCAAGAACCACCACAAGTAAAATTATAAAAGAAAACTCCACCCCATCCTTCTATTTAGTAGTATATTCCATTAGAATAAAAAGTAAATACTTATATCACATAAACACACAAGTTCCATCTATCATATTTATTTAACACACACAACACAAAAAAATACCACACATAATGAATGACACAAATGTCAGCGTCATCGGAGCTGCAAAGGGTGAATACAACCATGACGCAAAACTAGAATTTTCAAGCAAAAGCATTCATTGAATCAAGGAAGAAAAAACAACAAAGCATTCATTGAATCAAAGAAAATTTCAATCAAAGCATCATTAGAATTAAAGCATTGATCGATATTATAATTTTCTCACTAATTTTCCAATCAAACCACTAAATTAAAGAACCTAAAACCAATGAAACGGTGTGCGTATGGAATTCCAGACAGCAGTTCAGAGCTAAATTTTAGTGAATCGGAGAAGTAGTTCACCACTGAATGAAAGAATTCAACTGAATTCGAGAAGCATTTCACCACTGAATCAATAGTAATCACAGTACAGAATTCCAGCTAAATTAATAGTAGATAAATTTCACAATTATAATCACAGAATTCCAACTAAATTCCAGTAAAACTAGAACCTATTTTCCACAATTCCATAATAATATATTCACGCAATTACCATGACATAGCTACTATGTACTTGGGTGGAGATTTTGATAATGCTCAACAACAAAAGATTTTTCATCATGACTATGTGTATGGACGTGCAAATATAACTCACTTGGGGTTGGATATCAACCCGGTTCAATAGCCTATATGACAAAAAAATAATGTGTTTAACAAAAGAAAAGATTGAGAGAAACTAAAAAATTTGTTATCCATACATCCGAATAGTAGTAAAAGGGTATTAATCAGTAATCGGCACACAATTGAGCAATAGTGAAATTTTATACTTGCAAGTTTTTTTCAGTGCTCTCCAACTGTGATAGAGCCACCTGTGTGTGTCCTCGCAGCAACTTCACCTCCACCATAATGATTTTTTGAATTTATCTCTGACTTTTTAATGTATTCATTACTTCCCCAATGTTCTTGCCACCTTTCCTATACATGGTCATTTATAAATTCTGGATGAAATGTAGCTCTGTGTTTTTTTCTTATTTGAAATGAAATTCTTGTAGCATAATACAACCTTCTTCATCCATAGTTGCTTCTCTAAAGTTTCACTAATGGAAGCATCCCAATAGAACTTCTTCTAAAATATAGTTAAAAGTAATGTAAAATAGTTTGTATATTAAAGTAATATAAATATACAATTTAAAGTTTTTAAGACACCTTGAATTTTCTAAAATAATTATCTTTGACATCTTTTGAGACACCTTTCTAATTGATCCCATTGGGATCAATTTCACTTCTAAAAGACAGTGAAAATAGAACTGGGGTATACTTTAGAAGGTTCTACCTATATTTATGTAAAGATATTGGTGTCATTGGGCTTGTTGGAGGGACAATTAACATAACATGAGTACAACAGTAAGCAGTAATCTCAAGAGTATAGTGTTAAGTTTATGATCAATTACTAATATATATGTACTGTTTCCTTTTGTAAGAATGTACACAGTCTTTTCCTAAAGAGTTTCAAAATATGTAGAAGGACTTTTTTCTCTTCTAGTAGAAAATAGCAGGTTTTAATAAACAAACAGCTATAATAAATGCAATATCACTACTTACTTCTATAAACTGCTATAATAAATGCAATATCACTACTATAAAATAGATGGTCTATAATAAAAAAAAATAGTTATGTAAATAGCTTTTGGCATTCTTAATTGCTGCAAAGTGCAATATAAAATGATAGTTAACCAGCACCACTGGATAATAAATTAATTAAAGCTAACAGCTAATAACACACTTGATACACACACTATAAATTAATTAACCAACCAGCATCATTAGATACACAACACATACACTATAATTAGCTAAAGCTAACAGCTAACAGCACCACTAGATACACACAGTAGAAATTAATGAACCAACCAGCACCACTGGATACACATGCACTATAATTAATTAAAGCTAACAGCTAACAACAAATAGCAATAGTATACTTGATAGCAGTTACTACCAGGATTGTACAAAAATAGTACTAAGAATAGTTGTACAACTAGTTACTACTATATTAAAAGCTAACAGTAGTAGTAGCTTATAGGATACATACTGAGAGAAAAATGTGATGAAACCCATGACAAAAAACAATGAAAAATTTTAAAACTACTGTATTTTTAAGTGAAAAAAAACAGTAAGTAGCTTGTAGGATGAACAAAGAGCAAAATTTGCAGGACAAAGACTAATCTTGAAATGAAACAGCATAAAAATATTGGATACACAACTAAGAGCAAAATATAAACAATTCAAAAGAAATAGTAGAATTGGACTAACCCTAAAGAAGTTAGAAAAATAAGGGTTCGTGCATGGCTACTACTGGAATCACCTTCATAATTTCTCTAAGAAGATGCTCCCTCAACTATTTGGTTGTTGTGAGTGTTCATATTTGACCAATTAGTCTACTTTGATTATTTATAAGAGGAGATATCTCAGGAATAATTGGGGTACTACTTTAACCTAACGTTTCAATAGATGGCTATTACTGGGCAATAGTGTTTGATCGGTTGGCGGACTGCTAAGAATGGAACTTGTACCACCTATTTCAATAACTGTACTTTGAATAGAAGGAATATTTAAACAAAATGCAGTCTTAGTCTTACTCTTACCTGAGGACTTGCCTATACGATATTTGCCTCGTGTCATATCTATCAAAAAATAAAATAGTGTCGTTAGATCATTACTAGTCAAAATCAAATAAAAATCATGTGCTATGTAAAAATGACAGATCGTTAAAAAAGAAACTAAAACAGTTACATGATATACTAATCCTTTTAATTAATATCTTAGTCAATTAGATATCTAAATTTTTCTTTCAAAGATATATAAATTTTCCTCCAAGGATTTTGTTGGCGTACCCAAGATTCATCACAAAAAACTGTTTCAATTTCACTTTTGCCCGTTTACAGACTTTCCAGGTGCTTCTTTTGATACATGTACAAAGTTGTTACATTTATTTAAAATAAGAACTGAAAAGCATAAACTAAGGAAATGATAATAGTTTGAGAAAAAATTCTAAAAACAAAAATACAACAAAGATATAATAGAAAATTTTTATCATGCTCTAGTCACTATTTATGTCTACTTCAAACACTTCCTCTTCCTCATCCTCCTCAGATTCCTCGGTTTTATATTCTTTTTTTGTTGATTCTTCTTGGATTTCATGATGCTCATTAAATAAATCATCATCAACAAGTACATCCATTTCTTGTACACCTCTATTTGGATTATGTAAGAGTATATTTTCATTAATAGAGACAGATATATCTATCTCACGGACTTCAACTTCTTCAACTTGAAAAGGAACATTTAGTTCTAAAGTTTTCACCCCTTCCTCAACTAGTAATTCAACAACATTTTGAGGTTTGACCTTCAATACAGCTTGCCAGCCATCATTATCTTTTTTCTTGCTTAGATAAGGTACATAAAATCTTAATTTGCTTTCATTGCAAGAATAAAAGGTTCGTAACTTTTATAACAAACCCGATAGTAATATCAACCAATTTGTACTGATTATGCTTCTTAACACCAACATTCATTATTGGGTCCAACCATTCATATTTGAATAAGACAGTTTGCTTTAAAGTTGCTTCATGGTATTCTACTTGTATAATCTCTTTTATTCGCCCATAATAATTACAAAAATTTGGATCTACGATATAAACTCCATTATTAATTGTTGATCTTATGCTTCCATGACATTCTGTGTGAAATTTGTAGGCCTTAAAAAATACAACTGAATGATATGAAGCTCTGATCAATGGTCCACAATCAAGACTACACAAGAATTCATTCTCAATGAAATTGCACCGGGCCTATTTAAAAATAGTTTAAACATTTGGTTAAATTTGAGAAACCAATTTGAGTACATAATTGTATAAAAGATAATATTTGTTTAAAACCTTACATATTTCTTTAATCATATAGAGAAATTTTCTTCAAGGCTCTCGTCTATTTCACTCAGAGAGAGATTTGGAAATTTTTCTTGCAAAAGTTCTAGGTGCATACTTTATTGCAATAAATAATTTAAATAAGAAGTCATGATATAAGGATATGATTATATTATTAAGAGAATTTGGGTTACCTCACAAATGGCTCAACCTCCTCACAATTTAGTAAAATATAAGTCTGGGCAGCTTTGATTTCTTCCAGAATTATATTTTTTTTGCTTCTTCCCATAGACGACCTGGATGGGAGAATATTGATAGATTTTCTTTAAGATCTTCCACATCACCACCATCATCATTACGATCAGGATTAAAAATGACATGACATGAGGTTCAAAATAATGAGAAAATAGTTGTGTTGACTCCATCATCAAGTATGCTTCTCAAATAGAACATTCAACACTAGTTTTATTCCCCTTTATTCTTTTAAGAGCTCCCAGATACCTATATACATAAATAGATGAAAGATTACAATTTGAAAGGTTATGTTATTTATCATATTTGTAACAAGTTTCACATTTACCTTTCAAAATGATATATATATATATCCATCGATATTACATAGGTTCATCTATCCTTGCTTCATATGGAAGGTGCACAGGAAGATGTTCTATTGAGTCAAAGAACCTAGGAGGAAATATATGTTCTACCTTGCACCAAATTTGTAGAATATCTCCCTCTAATCTCACCATATAACAAAGTAAAATCCTTAAAAATTAAGCTCAATTTTGTAAGCGCCCGCCAAACATTATTAGAAAGTAGTTCACGAAAATAAATAGGCATTAGTCGTTGAATGAACACATGACAATCATAACATTTCATACCAAATAACCTTTTTTCTTTTGTGTCCGGTAATTTACCCAAATTTAAAACATACCCATCTGAAAACTTTAATCCCTTCACCCAATTAAATAAGTTAGCTCTTGCTTCTTAGTCTATTGTATAGACAACTTTGGGATATTGTCCACTTCCATCCTTTGCCAACTAAGGTCGATCATAATATTTTGGCGTATCTAGATACGACTATTGATTGTCTTTGGTTTTTTCATCAAAATTAAGAACTATGTTAAATAGATTATCAAAAAAATTTCTCAATGTACATGACATCAAGTTTATGTCGAATCATGTTAGAACTCTAGTATGGAAAATCCCAATAGATGCTTCACTTTTTCCATGCATATGAACTACAAATTCTTTTATTAACGTCTTCTGCATCTAACTCTGTTACTTTTCTTACCCCAAATAAAAAATTTTGTTCAATATTTCCTCTACTACTCTATATAGTAGTGGTGGTCTTTTGGCAGTCTGGTTGTTGCACCCAAGTTCACACGCAAGTGTACATGGTCTCACCAAGTAATACAGTGGCCTTGAAAAAAACTGAATATTGATCCCTCAGAGACATATTCTAAGCAACTATCCAATTCTAATTTAAGAATTGAGATTAACTAGTGCAATCATAACCAAAAGAGTTTTGAAAGTTATAATTAAAAGTAAGTAATGTAAATAAGTAAAGACTTTGGACAAAAACTGGGTGAAAACGTAGGATTAAAGAAATATGAATAATCATACTATGCTATTGAACTTTATTCGTTAGATTACTTATCTGGGTTGTTGATTCGTAGGTTTTATCACATGATCATGGTCTCTCAACCTCTAATTGTCTACCTAACATGGACATTACAGCTGCATCATTGAGCAAGGATGCAATAATCCAATTAAATGCTCAAAGCTATAATCCTACATATGAACCAAGGAAGGATTCTATGTATATCCCTATCCTAGTCGCTAATTCAAATTCCTTATTTTATAAAGAAATAAGAATCTTGCTCTGTATATCTCTATGTTCTATCTACCTATTCCCCCTCCTGAGATCACAAGATCAATAATATATGTATTCTAAGGTTAGATACTCCTTAAAATAGTTAAAATAAG
Source organism: Capsicum annuum (assembly GCF_002878395.1). Classification (NCBI taxonomy): domain Eukaryota; kingdom Viridiplantae; phylum Streptophyta; class Magnoliopsida; order Solanales; family Solanaceae; genus Capsicum; species Capsicum annuum. The sequence continues at coordinate 127,373,463 of NC_061111.1, forward strand.
GATAAATAGATGACCAAATATTAGAAGCAATCAAAACTAATTCAACTCAAAGTTAAAGTAAGCATGATCTTGGTTTTAACCCCAAAAAGAGGGCATTTAGACACTAATAGACATAACTGTAATCAAGATTCTTGAATACATGATATAATCCATTAAAAATCTAAAGTAAAGAGATATAAACCTTAAAATAAGTGTTTAGAAGCCCCTCTCCAAGTTCAAAGACGTCCAAAAGTAGTTTACAAAGTGTACAAGTCATGTATTTATAGGTGTGCAAAGTTGGCTGATGTAGGACAAAGTAGTGAGCCGCGTTGCTTTATCCATGAGAAAGAGTGGCATATTGCATAGATTAATGGAATAGATATAGTTATACGTAGTGTTGCTTATTTCATATGAGAAAGGTCAGCGTTGCCTCTTTATCATGTTGCCTTACTGGAAAGTGCAATTTGCCTCCTTAATTATAATTTGCATTTTTCCATCAAACCCAATGCTTGTGGTGTCATTTTATCTTTATTTCCTGACTTTTCAATGTCCATATATAATCATACACCAAGGATTAAAGCTCAAAATAATACAATATCAAGAACGGTGACTAGAAACTCGAGCTAAGACTAGGCTTGCCCATGCTGATCTTTAACTTATTGTTTATTGTTTTGACTCTTAGCTTGATTCAATTGTCTTAAGAATATTATAAAAAGTTTTTCAACACATAATTACACAATAGTACCATTAGGAACTCATTAAACACATTAGAATCCATCGCGATAGACTAGACAAACACCTAGCTCAAGAATCCATTGCGATAGACTAGACAAACACCTAGCTCAAGAATCCATTGCGATAGACTAGACAAACACCTAGCTCAAGCTAGTAACACTAGTTTTCTTAGTTGAACTCTTAGTGATCAATTTAAATCCAAAATTGCTTGAAAACACCTTTAACCATTGTAATCATGTACTTAAAACACTTGGATGCTTATTTATCTCATAATTTACTCATCAAGAACATGAGAATTCCTTACAACAAGGCTTAATAATCTAGGATAGTAACACTAAAGTGTATAAAACCACCTCATATCACCACCCCACACTTAAAGCCTTGTTCGTTCTTGAACAAATCTTTACTCTGCATCATAAGCTTAGGTGACTCTACACTTCTACCACATGCAAGATACTGAAGCTAGTACTATGATGACTACACAGAATGCAAGTTTCTACACTAAGCATGTTATATACATAATTGACAGTTCAAGAATACTACTTCAAAATATCCTAGCCTCAAGAATTGACTCATCTAGATAGAAAACTCATGCACACTGTTCAACCAATAACACCATATAATTCACCCAACATTCATCAAACATGTGCCTTCACAACATAATAGTTACCCATAATAAGTCACAATCATGCAATCCATAATAAAATAGGTACAAAAATTAAATTGCGCTCACTCTCACAAAGAATTCACAAATTACAACTGATGAACCATACACTTGCCCTTAGTTAGTACTCAACTAATATCAGAATGTTATGATTGGGATCAAATGGTCTTTAATAATTATAATGTAGGCTAAGGGATGGGTAAGAACTATTCTACTTAGTAATAGTGACTATCTTCCCTAATTATGTTGGTTAAATTTGAAATTTTATTAATCATTAAAAAGTCTCAAACATGATGGACCAACCCATCTTCCAAACCCATCACCTAAATCTGTACAAAACATAAAATAACATTTGGACCGGCCTACCTAACTGACCCAATCCAAAATAAATACATATATTTAGTAGGGTTTCCAAATCCGTGCTTAGAGATTAGCTCTCCCTTTCTCTACCTCCTTCATCATATTTATCTTCTTCAATCCTCAATTTCTTCTTCTTCAGCTTTGGGTGCTTAATACAGTGCCATGGTTGTACCGGTATAAGCATTATTCCATCTTGAATGAGTAAGTATAGTCCATTCTTGCTCTGATTATTGCTACAGCTTTTACAGAGAACTTGCTTTTATTCTTCTTTTGTTAATGTATCAGTTGAGATCTTCAGTATGCTTCCAGTTGTTTTTTGTTCTAACACCTGGGTCTCATCTTTTGAGGCTTTCTTCTTTCTTTAAGTAAGTCATTTCAACCTTTGAACTTATTATCTGCTTTGTATATTGCTTTTAACCATCTATTTCTTCTCCATATGTAGCTATAGCTGGGATGAAGATTTTGGGATGCTTAAACCCGCTAATAGTTGAAAACAATCAAGTACCTCAGTCGCTTGAATCTTATATGACTTGTTGACCCCCAATCTACTGAGATTCCTTTTTTCTTGGCTGGTGTAGATAGGCTAATTAGAACATTCACTTTTTTTCTTACCCTCCCATATTGTAAATATGATGCATGTGAAAAACCTTTCTATAGCCCTACCAGTCCACTTATCATTTTGCTAAAACTAGCCTTAGATATAGGCATTATTGCTTGTCACTGTTAAGTATCTTTCTACCTGAGCTTGGTAGCTGACTGAATGCTATAAATATGAAATTCTCATGCTTAAATTCTAGATTAGCTAAGTAATCCGCAAGTTGATGCCTTCTTTGAATATATGTCGTATTTGTACTTGCTTGTCTGCTAGCAGTTGCTTTATTTATTTTACTGTACCTGCTATCTTCCATGGTGTTTCCCATTCATCAATTAGAAACTTCTGCATTGCTTGGGAATCTTTCTGAATAATTAATTTGTCTTGACCTGCGTGATTCCAATGAATGGATACCTGTAATATAGCTTCAGCTTCTACTACCATGTTATTTGTATCTTTAATTGTTGACCCTTCTATATGTACTAGATCGCCCTGTACATCCCTTAAGTATAATTCTCATGAACTACTACCTATATTCTTTTTTTATTCTCCATCCATATTGTATTTACACCAAACTTGCTCCGAAAATTCCTATAGTACCTCCTTAATACTGACTTTAGGCTTTAACCGGCTTAGTTGTTGTAGAATGATGGCCAATCTATTGCAAATTGCAATGCTAGTTTTCTCACCTTCAACAGCATCCTTAGGTGTCCTGTGACATTGAATATCAATATATGCACATTGATCTCTTTGCCTTCATGCTTTTTAGTGTTTCTCCTCTTCTATAATTCCCACAATACTATTGCTAGTAGTGCTCTAAAATAAACTTTCTCCCTTTGTTTAACCTGAGCATTCCACCAAGTATATATTGTTTCTCTTAATCCCATTCCTTGTATACTAATTCCTGCAAAAGAAGAAAAGTAGGACCAGGTCCTGTTAGCTAAAAAATAATCTCAGTAGCACGTGAGCTATGGTCTCTTGTGCTAGATTCTGACAACACCAACACTTAGAAGGACCATGTATTCCCCATATCCTAATATTATCATCTACTAAGATCCTCTCCTTCCACATTTTTTCTACTAAGATCCTCTCCTTCCACATTCTCCATATAAAAAACACAATCTTGAATAGAAACCCCTTAATCCATAGTTGCTTGTAGAAATTATTAGTTTCCCCTCATGGGTCACATAATGCAAAGCTGACCTTACTGTGAACTTACCACTTGCTTCCAAACTCCAAATTGGTTTGTCTTTTTGATATTTTTGTTCAACTGGTCTTATTTTCTGAATTACATAATCCATTGTTTCATCAGTAAATAACCTCTTCAGTATCTCCTCATTCTAGTATCCATTAGTCATTAGGTCCTTTACACAATGATAAGTAGCATCCCACTCCTTACTATCCTGTATGAGAGATTAAAAATCTCCCATTCCACTCTAATTATCATACCATATATGGGAATTGACTCCCCTAGTTTTCCATTTAATAAGATGGTCAATAAGATCCCTGACTTGCAACATCTTTTTCCAAACTTGAGAGTCACTTCGTACATTCCACGTGACTTCTTTTCGATGGTATTTTTTGCAATACTTATTAAGCATGTAATCACTCCAACTGGATCTCTTAGTTTTAAAATTCTACCACAGTTTACAAAAGAGAGCAGTTGTTATATCATGAAATATTTTGAACCCCAACCCTCCTTCTTCTTTGGGTAAACACATACTTGACCATGAAAACCAATGTATTCCCCTTCCCCCTATAGTACTACTCCAGAAAAATTTTGCAAATATCTTTTAAATAATATTTAGGAATTTTTTAGGGGGGTTCATCACAGAGAGATAGTGTATGGGTATACTTTACATAACATGCTTAATAAGAAATGTTCTACCTTCATAGGATAACAACTTTCCTTTTAAAGCTTGTAACTTGCTACTGATTCTATTAATAATGTGCTGGTAATACACTTTTTTCTTTCTCGTGTAGAAAATAGGACACCCCAGGTAGTTGAAGGGGAACTCTTGTCTCAATATCCCTGTTGCAACTTCTGCCATTACCACTACACCATTAGACACACTTTCATGTAATAAATGACACTTTTTTCCTTATTAATTTTCTGACCTAACAGACATTCATATTTATCCAAATTTTATGTGACCAACTATAAAGTACCCAGGTCTTCCTAACAAAGAATGATTATATCATATGCAAATACAAAGTGATTGATTTTTGGACTCCCTCTAGGCATCCCAAAGATTTTGAATTCTTTCCTGACCATGAGCTTCTTCAAACTTCATGATAAGACCTCTGCTGCAATGATGAACAGTGTAGGTGAAGGTGGATCCCATTGCTTTAGACCTCTAGTAGATATAAAGAAATCTTTTGGTTGTCTATTTGGTAGTATTGAGTACCAGTTATTTGCCAATAGACTGAATACTATATCAATAAGATCTTCACAGAAGCCTATTCTCCTCAGAACTTTAGTCAAGAACAACTATTCTAAACTGTCATATGCCTTTATCATATCAAGTTTCATTACCATATTAGGAGGCTTTCCCCTTTTCCTGATTTCATAGACTATTTCTTAGATCGCCAATATGTTTTCAACCATACTTCTTCCTTGGACAAAACTAGCTTGTTCTTCAGACACAATATAAGGAAGAATACCCTTAATCCTTTCATGAATAATTCTAGAGAAAATTTTATTCACAAAGTTGCTAAGGGATATTAGTTTAAGATCGGAGAATATATTTACCACTAACTTCTTTGGTAGTAGAACCAAATTTGTATGATTAATAATCCTTGGAAGGTCACATTCACAAAAAAAGGCTATGATCATCTTATACAGGTCCTTTGAAATAATACTCCATGCATCTTACTAGAATGCACCTTCCATGGCATCTGATCCCCCTGCACTATTTCTATTTAATCCCATTATTACCACATGTACTTCCTTAAAAGTTGGTATTTTCTTCAACTTTTTAGTCTGAGAATCTGTTACTACCTTTAGTAACTCTTCTAGCACTGAAAAATCTTTAACATCCTCTTGTTTCTCAATTTGCTTCTGAAGAATGATTTTGCTACCTTAGTTATGTCCTCCTGCTTTTCCATCTAGCTCCTCTCTGAATTTTGAATTCTTTGAATTCTTAGCCTGATTCTTCTTCCTTTGACAACTGTATGAAAATGCCTTATGTTTCTTTCTCAGTCTTTGAACCACTCAAAACCTATTTTATGCCTCCAATAATCTTCCTCTCTTTTCAATTGGATTGCTAACTCAGCCAGTGCTTATGACAGTTTAGCCATGTTATTTCCTAAAGGCTCTTCTTTAAACTGATGCTCTCTTACTTTAGTTACCTCCTCTAGTGTGACAATGTCTTGGAAAATATTTCTAAACATTTGCTTAATACTTAAGTGACCATCTTCTCTAAGCACTTTAATACATCACATTATATAATTAAGACCAATCTGTAACAACCACTTTACACCACTTTCTATCAACCCACATCTTTTATTTTTTCCCCATATCATTAAGATCATTCACATACACTATGGTGGGAGTATTCTATATTCACAACTTATTCAATTTGAACAAATTTTTATCTCTGCATCACTCCACTCCCAACCACAACACATCAATTTTTACACACCAATAACTACTACTTTAGGGCTTCAGTTTCACCTTTCCCCTACTTGAATTCCCAACTCCTTAACTTAATTAATTTTACACTAAAGTTCTTAGGAGATTATGATCAAATTAACGTCAATTAAGAAGAGGATTAGGCTACAAATAAAGCTTCCAAAGAAAAGGCTAAAGGATTAACAAGTCTAACAACGATTATCCACAATGGTAGGTCAAAAGAAGGTATGAACATGGCTATTAAATAAGTGCCTATATCATCTCCTAAACCCACACTTATTATTTCATTTTGCAGGCAATTTCTAGTATCAAATAAAACAAGGAATGCACAAACAACCTCGCACACACATGGCACATGCTCAACTCAAGTAGGATCATCATAGACTCTTAACTAAACAATCACATGAATTAAATCATTAATCCAACAAGTACAAGAGTCATAATCATGAGCCTAGGACTCTCCAAAGTAGTAATTCACAAAATCAACATACTTTTTACAACCAAAACACTTGCATCATGCAGTCAAATATATCACTAACAAGAACATCCCACACAAAAATTTTTAAAATTACCCTTAAAAATGGGAATTTTCCCACCCCACACTTATAAATCTACTTTTCCCCCAAAAGTATACTTAAAATTAGAGATAGAAATACTCCTCGAGGCCTTTAGTCCTAGATAGTAGCATCTTTACACATCAGGGGGGTCCGGGGGAACCCACACTTAGTATTCGCCATGCGTCTTAGCTTAGATTTTTTGGTACTCAGACTTCCCATCAACCTGTGACTCAACAAAAATAAAAACTAGTGAAGTAACAACTACAACACTAAAAATAAAACATACTTTAACTTGGGTTTCCTCCCAACCAGTGTCTGATTTAGTGTCACGGCACGATAAAATTTTAGACTCATCCATTTTCCTTCATTCTTTTTCTCCCAGTAGGATACCATCTTCTTATTCATTTTGTACCTCTTGAGTGTGAACTTTTAAGGTTAAAAAACCTCTCAACAATATCCTTTTTAGGGTTATTAATCTGCATTATGTCGGGTTGGGGTAGTTATAACTTAGGCTGCTCAATGAGGAAGTCCAAAGTGGTCTTTAGTGAACTTAACTCCACCACCCCATACTTATCCCATTCAATCACAATAATCATGCATAAATCTTTGTAATGGTATGATGTGTTGAGCGGTTTGTACACTTTGAAAATGGCCTTTCATCATCCAATATCATTATGAGCATGCCCTCTCTTCCATCCATCAACACTTCTCTCGTCGCTAAGAATAGACATCCCAAGATGACTAGTACTCTTTCATCTACCTTAAAACCCAAAACAATAAAGTCATAAGGAATAATAAACTTACCAACCTTGATAAGAATATCCTCTATGATTCCTTCAGGAAGGGCTAGGGTCTGGTTTCCCAGTTGGAGTATCACAAAGCTTAGTCTCGACTTCCCCAAAACCAAGGAGTTGAACAAGGACAGGGGCATCAAGTTGATACTTCCCCCTAAATCATTAAGTGTATGTCCTACTTTATTATTACTAATTTGAATGGGAAAAGTAAATCTCCTAGGGTCTTTGAGCTTTTTAGGCATCTTCTACATTACCACAGAACTGCACTCCTCAGTAAGTGCTACCATTTCAACATCGTGCAACTTAACTTTTTTAGTGACCATACCTTCAAGTACTTAGCGCACTTAGGCATTCCCTTCAAAACATCTAAAAGAGGTAAGTTAATGTGTAACTCTCTGAATATGTCAAAGAACTTTTTGAAGCATACATCCTTCTTTTCCTTTATATGCTTCTATGGGAAAGTTAGTGGTGGTCTCTCCTTTACCTATTCCATAACTTTTGTTTATGAGTACTCTGACTTCTTCAAATTTTTAGAAACTCTGTTATCTACCTATTTTGGAACTAAATCAGCATCTACCTCTTTATTTTTCTTTGGAGGTTTTTCATTGAGTTTCTTACCACTCCTCAAACTGATTACCATCACCTATTCGGGATTTTCAGTGTCACTTGGCAAACCACCTTGAGGCCTGCCATTTTGTACCTGAGAAATCTGACCTATCTATAACTCCAAGTTCCTTATAGCCATTTGCTGGCTCTTTATATCATTTACCAATTATGCTTGAGCATCCAAATTTTTTTTCAGCATCTCTTCTATATTGCTAGTAGCTTGATTTCCTTGAAGTTGTGGTTGCTGAAACTGCTGCTGTTGGGTATTCCATTGCTGATTGGGTGGCTCTGTATGTCACTTTAGACTACAGGTGTTCGCAAATTTATCCTTTGAATATTTCTCATGAACATCACACACTCAAGATTGGCAGCACACATATCTGCAGAATGACCACTATAGCCATAAATATGCACCAAGTGTTTGTCTGTTGGATTGCATTAACTATTGTTGTAGGCTATGTAACCCCCAACTTTATATTGATGAATTGAGTTGTTAGTTTATTCTATAATGCAGCAATCTGGAAGGATATAGTAGTAAGCTAGTCTACCTCTAACACACATACAACCCTTTTTGTAGCATTTCTTAAGTTTGAATGCCATTCAGTATTATTCCCTTGTGTAATCCAGTTCAATATGGTATACAACTCATTGTATGTCAATTCCAAAGCTTGACCACCGGCAGCTGAATCTAGCTAAATTTTTATGCTATGATAAAGTGCCTCAACAAAAGTATGAGCTAGTACATCATTGGACTGCTAATGATATGGACAGTGCCTAAGAAGAGTTTTGAACCTCTCCTAAGCATGATATAAGTTCTCATCTAGCTTCTGTTTGAAGCACACAATTCTATTTGAAGCACACAATATCACTGTACAATCTCATAGTCTTGCCAGATGGAAAAAATCAGACAAGAAATTTTCAAGCTAAGTCACCCAGGTTGTGATTGAACTTGTCGGCTCAGCGTTCAACTACTTCTTCATTTCCCTCAATAGTGAAAAGGTGAATAGTATCAACCTAATATAATAAGTTGACACACCCGTAGGGATGAATGTATCACTGATCTCTAAAATATTCTATAAGTGAGCTTGTGGATATTCACATGAAAGCCCTGTAAACTGTCTACTGCTAATAAAAAGTTGCACCATGTTCTGTTTTAGCTCAAAGTTACCTCCAACAGCCGGTTTCTGAAAAGGGAAGGTCAAATTTATCAGAAGTGGGATTGCCACTTCTTAAACTATCCTATGGGCTAGTTGATCTTCAGCCATTAGAGCAGGATTGTCTTGTTACTCTTGATATTATGGGATACAAGGGATAAGGATTACTTCTCTCCTTCATTAATGGAAGCATTGCTCGGGTTCGGGGCATGGTTCAACCAAATCCCTATCCCTTGCCTGCTTACTAGTTTGTAAACCTGTGTCTAGAAAATTCATTACCAAGACCAAGTGTAAAGCACCAAAGAAGTCTAAAAAGTAAAACTAAAACAAAAACAGTTGCCAATTTACAAGTCCCCGGTAACAGCACCCAAAACTTATTGTACCCAAGTGCACACATAATTGTACATGGACTTACCAAGTAATACAGTTGCCTTAAAGAAAGATAAATATTGATCCCTCGGAGATTTGTGTTAAGCAACTATCCTAATCTAGTTTAACAATTGATATTAACTTGTGCAATCGTAACCAAATGAGTTTTGAAAGTTATAATTAAAAGTAAACTAAAGTAATGTGAAAAAGTAAAGACTTTGGACAATCAATGGGTGAAAATCCAGGGTTAGAGCACTATGAATTATCATACTATGCTATTGAACTTCACTCATTAGATTACTTATCTTGGTTGTTGATTAGTAGGATTTATCGCACGATCATGGTTTCATGACATTTAATCGTCTACCTAACTTGAACATTACAACTACATAATTGAGAGGGGATGGAATAATACAATTATATGCATGAAGCTATCATCCCATATGTGAACCACAAAAGGCTTCTAGGTATATCCCTATCCTAGCCGCTAATTCAAATTCCTTATTTTATAAAGGAATAAGAACCTTGCTCTATCTATCCCCAGCTTCTATCTTCCTATTCACCCTCCCGAGATCACAAGGTCAATAATATATGTATTCTAAGGTTATCTACCCCTTAAAATAGTTTAAAAAAAGGATAATCAAAAATCTAAAAATAATAAGCAATAAAAAATAATTTAATTCAAAGTGAAAGTAAACATGTTCTTGGCTTTAACCCCGGAAAGGGAGCATTTACCCACTAATAGACATAACCATAATCAAGATTATTGGATACATGATATAATCCATTAAAAATATAAATTAAATATGTGTAAACCCTAAATTAAGTATTTATAATCCCCCCTCCAAGTCCAAAGACATCCAAAGGTAGTTTACAAAGTGTACAAGTCGTGTATTTATAGGTGTGCAAAGTTGGCCGGTGTGGGACTAAGTAGTGCGCCGCGTTGCTTTCTCCATGGGAGAGAATGGAGTTTTTCATGTCTTGTTGAAATGGATAGATTTGTGTGGATCATTTCTTATTTCATGGGAGAAAGGTTCGCGTTTCCCCTCTATCGTGTTGCCTCACTAGAAAATGGAATTTGCCTCCTTAATTGTCCTTTGCATTTTTCCTTCAAACCCAATGCTCATGGTTCCATTTTATATTTATTACAAGCTTTTTAAATGTCCATATATCATAATAATCAACTCATCAAGAATCAACATCAGACTACACCACGGATTAGAACTCAAAACAACACAATATCAAGAATTGTGAACTAGAAACTCGAGCTAAGACTAGGCTTGTGCACGTTGATCTTTAACTTATTGTTTTGACTATTGGATTGATTCAATTTCCCTTAGAACATTATAAAAAAGTTTTTCCACATATAATTACAAAATATTACCATTAGAAACTCATTAAACACAGTATAATCCATCGCTATAGACTAGACAGACACCTAGCTCAAGCTAGTAACACTAGTTTTCTTAGTTGAAATCCAAGTGATCAATTTGAATCCAAACTTGCTTGAAAACACCTTTAAGAATTGTAATCACGTACTTAAACACTTATATGCTTATTTATCTCATATTTTACTCATCAAGCATAAGAGAATTCCTCACAACAAGGCTTAATAAGCTAGAATAACAACACTTAAGTGCATAAAACCACCTCAAATCAAGAAAGTTCTTAGGATCTCTCCTAAATAGGTGATGATGGTCAAGGAACATTCTATAGAAATCAAACCAGGATTGTTTTCTTCTATGTTTCAATCTAGAGGACTGTGTTTCCTTCATACAATAAGGACATGCTAACTTACCCAAATTACTCCATCCTGATAACATAGAATATGTAGGAAAGTCACTAATTGTCCACTTCAAAGTAGCCATTAATTGAAAGATTTTTTTTGAGATGTCAAATGCTTCTACACCTGTCTCTTATAAATAGGTCAATTTCTTTATTAGAGGTTGCAGATAAACATCAATTTTATGTTTGGGGTTGGTTAGACCTTGAACAATGATTGTTAAGAACATGTAAGCCTCTTTCATAGACATTCCTGGAGGTAAATTGTATGGATTGACAATCACCAGCGATGAAGAATATTTCCTTTTAGACTGGCTGAATAGTTTAAAACCATCTGTACATAATCCCAACCTGACATTTCTTGGTTCATCAGCAAAATAGGAATGAGTTTCATTGATGTGCTTCCAATCCTCAGAATCTGATGAATCACGCATCACACCATCCTTTTTTATGCTCATGATGCCATCTCATGTTGGCAGCAGTATCATGGGATGCATATAATCATTGTAATCTTGGAGTCAAATAAAAGTAATACATTTTTTTGAAAGGGACTAATTTTCTCTTACGAGAGCTAACACAACACTTGTACATTTGCTTGCCATAAAATTTACAAGATGTAAGGTGTTCATCATCACCCCAATACAACATACATCCTGATTCACAACAATCAATATTTTCAATTGGCAAACCCAAGCTACGCACTAGCTTTTTGATCTGATAATAGCTATCAAGCACTATGTTATCTTCCAGTAAAGCCTTTTAAAGAATTTCATTATCGGATTATAACCAATCTATGACATATTATTCTCCATTTTAATGTTTAATATTCTAGAGACAACTGCAAGTTGAGAGAAGGAAGAACTGGGATACAATTCTGCATTAGCAGCTTGTAGAAAATCATAAATTTTTGAGACACAGGATTAGGATCTTCCTCTATTGAATGTTCAAAAGGATAAGAAAACTCAAGTTCAATATTGGTAGAAGATTGTCAACTCGAACCCTGGGGAAACTTAGGACCAATTTCATCCAAAATCATTTGTCGGTATGGATTTTCTCCTAATTCAGGTTGACCACCACCATGCAAGTTATTATCATATAAAGTCCAACTTATCACATTATCTCCCCTTAATGCTTCCAAATAAAATATTTCTCAACAAATTTAGAATGATAAATGTGACATTTAATAGTTTCAACATCCATGAATTTAAAGTTCTGACACTTTGCACCTGGACATCTAACTTTGTCACCACTCATCCGATTTGGTTGAGAACATGCGAATTGGATAAATTTATTCACACTGATTACAAAACTAGATTATAAATCTCATCAGGCATCTAAGCTCTCATGCATCCAATGATGCACTAGATTATTCATGTTTCTATTAATGTTGAAATTAAAAAAAAAACACGACAATCAGTGCTAATTAACCAGCTTGCTGGAAGTTCATATTAAGAAATGCAACAATTAGTGTTAATAATTAACCTTGTTGGAAATTCATATAAAATAATATGACAATCTATGATCAGTCTTTATATGATGAACTACTTAGCAAAGAAAGCATAATTAAGTTGATCAACTGACACTTTAAAAGTTTCACTAAAATATTCAAAATTATGCTCTCAAAGAAGAAAACAAAACTAGTTCATCAAGAAAAAAAGGTAAAAGTGATACATACTTCTATTTTAACAACAAATTTATTATTTCATGCATAATAACAAAAATAAGTTACAAACATAATCAAGAAGCTAACAGGGATAGCAAGAAAAATGAAAAAAACAGAGAGAAAGTTTCACAAATATTACTTGAAGAAATTTCTTATAAAAATGCACCTGATGTATACAATGCTCTGCTTTTTTTCCACAAATCTATAACTGCACGACTTGATTTCCCACTAAAAGGCACCTGAAACAAAAGTGTATCAAATAAATATTTGAAAATATGAAAATCCTAATTAATTTGCAACTCTATAATAAATGATTGGCCAGAGAGTGAGCTACTAAATTCATTTGAAACCATCCACTATACTAAAAAGATATAGATTACAGTAAAACATTTACCAAGAAAGTTTGTAGTAGTAGTAAAAGAAACAGATACCCACAAAAAAGTTGAAATATTTAAGCAGAATATCTTCATTACATATAACTAGAAAAAAGGCCCCAAATGAGGAAATTGAGAAGAGCAAGAAACTAATAAATGGTTCAATTTGTAAAGAGGTATATCTATTACCAAAATGTATTATGATCCAACAATGATTCAATTCTAGTTTAACTTCTAAGATTAATTTGATGCAAAGATAACAAAACAAGAGTTTTGAATATTGTAAATTGCAAGTAAAGTAAATAATGCGTAAAATAAAGTCTTGGAACATCCAATGGAATAACGCCCAGGGTTAAAGTACTCCGAACAATCATACTATGTTATTGAACTTTATCTGTTAACTTGCTTATCTAGGTTGTTGATTTAGAGGGTTAATTGCATGATTATGGTCTCCCGACCTATAACTGTTTACCTAATTTAGACATTACAACTACATAGTTGAGCGGAGATGTAATAATCCAATTAAGTTCTTTAAGCTATCATCCTACATTTGAATCAAGTAAGGCATCTAAGTACATCCCTATACATTGTTTATCTCCATGTTCTATAGATATTTCCTATCCCGAGATCAAAAGGTAGAAAATTGATATATTCTTAGGGTGACCAATCCATCAAATAATTAGATCAAAGATAAACACACAACTAATAAGGATAATAAAAATTAAACGAATTTAATCCAAAACAATAGTATTCATGTTCTTGGCATTAACCCCGGAAAGGGAATTTTTAGCCTCTAATATTCATAATCATCATCCAAATAATTGAATACATGTATGAATAATTAAAATCTAATTAAAGAATGAGAAAATAAAACATAAAAAGTAGTAGCAGCTCCTCCAAATACTCCACGACATCCCAACGTGTCCAGCTCCTAACAACGTGTGTGTATCTATAATACACTAAACCTAAACTTTGTAGGATTAAGAAAAGTGTAAAGATTCCAAGATGCCTAAGATACCTAACCACATGGGAAATATATTTTATTATTAGTATGCAGATCCCTATCCCTATCTGAGTATAAGTGGTAATTGTCCAAAATAGGAGCAGTTGAATGACACACGCGTCGCGCCCTTAATTGCCCCGCAATATAGCACACATCGCTGGCATATCACATGCCTCCATTAGAATTGCATCTCAAAATATTTTCTAAGGCATTAGATCACTGAAACTGATCTTGCGTCGTGTGGTAATCGCAGAAAGCCACTGGAAATTGCGTCCAAATATTTGGTTGGGTGTTTTAGTGTCGTTCCTTCCATCCATTCCTTTGGTGTTGTTTTCCCTTTAATTTATAGCTCATTTAACATCCATTTTTCACCATAATTAACTCAAAAATAATCCTACAACATCAAATACCATGGATTAGAGTTCAACATAACAACACATCAAAAATAACACACTAGAAACTTAACCAAATTACTAGTCTCAAACACTTTACGTTTAAACTTATTGTTGACTCTTGGCTTATTCTAATAAAAAATTGCACATGTTGAAAAAAAATTTCCACATAATATTACACATTCAAACCATAAGGAACTCTTTTAACACACTAGAATCCATTAAAACCAACTAAACACACACCTAGCTCAAGCTAGTAACACTAGTTTTCTCGATTAAACTCTAACTGACTCAATTAAGTGCAAACTTGTTTGGAAAACACTTTGAACATGTAAGCACATACTTTAACACTTAGATTCTTCTTTGTATCAATATTAACACGTTAAGCACATGAACTGGTCTCAAAACAATGCTAAATAAGCTAGAATGGTAATGCTAAAGTGTATGAATACACCCAACATCACCACCCCACACTTAAAGCCTTATTCGTTCCCGAACAACTCTTTACTCTAAGAATCATAAGCCAAGGAGACCTTAAACTTCTAATACATGTAACACACTCAAGCTAGTACGATAATAACTACACCGAGTGCAAGTTTTTACACTAAGCATATTACAACACAATTGAAAGCTAATGAACACTACTCTGAAACTACCTAGCCTCAAGAATTGACTCACCTAGTTGGCAAACTCATGCTTATTATTCAATCAAGGACATCATACAAATCACCCATATTCATCAAACATATGCTCCTCACAACAAGAGAGTTACCGATAATCACTCACAATTAAGTAATTTAAAACATAATGGGTGCAAGAATCGAATTACACTCACTCTCACAAGGAATTCACAAGTTACACATACTGAACCATAGGCTTTCCCTTAGTGTAGTACTCTACTAATATCAAAATGATGAACTTAGAATCAATTAGATCTTTTTCGGGTTGTAATATAGGCTAAGGGATAGGTAGGAACTATTTTTGATGAATAGTGACTATCTTTCCTAGGCTTTTAATACATCACTTTTTACAATTAAAATCAATCTCAAAAAACCAAATTACACCATTCTTATCTACCCCATTCTCTTGTTTTTCACCCCATCTTATTAAGATCATTTACAAATACTTTGGTGGGAGTATTTAATGCACAACTCATTCAATTTGAACAAATTATTCTTTTTCATTACTCAACTCCGTAGCACAACACATTACAATTCATTTGAACACCAATAACTATCACTTAAGGGGCTTTAATTTCACCTTTTTCTTCTTCAATTTCACACTCCTTAATTTTTCATTAAAGCATCTAGGAGCTTTGGATCAAATTTAAGGTCTATCAAATAAGGGTATTAAACTACACATAAGGCTGCAAAAGAAAAAAATGAAAGGCTCAACAGAGCTTACTAGGATTAAACACAAAGGGTAGGTCAAATAGAAGGTATAAAACAAGGCTATCAAAGAAATTCTTGTATCATCTCCTAAACCCACATTCTTTATTTCTCTTTTCACACACACCGGGCAAGTTCTAGACATCACATGTAACAAGAAATACACAAAAATCTCACACGTAAATGGCACATGTTTGACTCACATATAATCGTCATAGACTCTCCACCAAATAATAACATGAATTCAATTTTAAGCCAAAGAGTACAAGAGTCAAAAAATGAGCCTAGGAGTCTTATAGCAATTCTCAAAATCATGCTTTTACAATTAAAACACGTACATCATGTAATCAAAAATAAAACCAATAGTAATATCTTACATAAATAATTTTTTAATTGATCCAAAAATTTGGGAATTTCCCCACCCCACTCTTAAAAATCTACTTTGCCAAAGTGAACTTAAAAGTAAGAGACAAAAATACTCCATGAGGCCTCAAGGATTAGCTAGTAGCATTTTTTATACATTAATATGGTCTACAGAAACCCACACTTAGTTTTTTCCATACTCCTTAGCTCAGGTTTTTGGTACTCAAACTTTTTTTCCATGCTCCTTAGCTCAGGTTTTTAGTACTCAGACTTTCCATAAACCTGTGACTCAATCAACAAAACAAAAACTATGTGAAGTAAAATCTAGAAACTAAAAATAAAATACACCTACTTAATTTGGGATGCCTCCCAAGCAGCGCCTGATTTAGTGTTGCGGCACGACCCAACTAACGACTTATTCGTTCTCTTTTCTACTCTTTCTCACGGTTGGTCTCCATCTTCTTATTCTTTTTACCCCTCTTGGATGTGAACTCTCAAGGGTACCAGTTTCTTAACTTTAAGCCTTTTCAGGCTCATCAACTTGCATCATGTCAGGTTGCGGTATTAGAGGCTTTGGTTGCTCAATGAGGGTGTCAAAAGAGGCTCTTTTATGGAATAACCACTCAACACTTGTCCCCTTCAATTACATAAATTATGTGTAAGTCTTTGTAGTGGGATGATGTGTTAAGCTGCTTATAAACTTTAAATACCGCCTCTAAACCCTCTAACCTTATTTTAAGTGTACTCTCTCTTACATCAATTAACTCTCCACCCGTTGCTAAAAATAGATGCCCCAGAATGATTGGTACTTGTTCGTCTGCCTAAAAATCTAGAACAATAAAGTGAACAGGAACTGATTCTTATCAAGATTAGGTTAGTATTCAGTGTTGGCAGTTGAAAGATTGGGATCTTTACAAAGGGATTTATAAAGATTTCATCTCAATTCATATTTAGCCTTGCCGCAAGCTATCTACGTTTGTGGTATCGTATATAAATTTACCAACTTTTATAAGGACATTCTCTATCACTTCTTGGGAATGGGATATGGTCTTATTTGCAAGTTACAGTAGTACAAAGCTCGGTGTAGGTTTACGCAAACCCAATGTGTTGAATAAAGATAGGGTCATCAAGTTTATACTTGCCCCTAAATCATTAAGTAGGTAACCATAAAACTAGACTCTTCAGTGAGTGTTACCGCCTCCATATCCTATAGTTTTACCTTATTAACAACCACATCCCTCAAGGACTTAGCGTATTTGGGCATACCCTGCAAAAAATCTAACAAAGGTAAGTTAATGTGTAGTTCTCTGAACATTTCAAAGAAATTTTTGAAACATGTATCCTCTTTTGCCTTCATATGATTTTGTGGGAAGGTGAGTGGCGGCATCTTCTTCTTCTCTTCTGCAGTAACTTTTTTTTGAGTACTCAAGACTTTCTTGATTTTTCAGCAACTTTGTCATTTACTTGTTCAGCCACCATATCAGCATCTACCTACTTAGTTGCCTTTAGAGGTTCTCCTTGAAGCTCCTTACCACTCCTCAAGGTGATTTTCATAACTTTCTTTGGATTTTCTATCTCTACTGGCTACCCACCTTAAGGCCTGGTATTCAGTTACTATTGTAACTACCCCAACTGCAACTCTAAGTTTCTCTGGCATCTTGCTAATTTTTTACATCTGCAACCAAATGTGTTTGATTAGATAAAATCTACTTCATCATGTCTTCCAAGTTGCTAGTTGACTGATTTAGTTGAGTCAGTGGCTGTGGGGCATTCGATATCTACATTGGTGGTTGAGTCTGCCACTTTATGTTATAGGTGTTACCATAATTAGTCCTCTAAACATTGCCTACATACATCACAAATTCTAAATTTGATGCACACATAATAGGTGCATGGCCAATATTTCCATAGACTTCACACCAACCTTCAGCTTGTTGAATTGCATTGGTTGTGGTTGCAGGTTGTGTAGTTCCAAATTTTATGTTGCTGAACTGAGTTTCTATCAAATTTTGTAATGGAAACACCTGGGTTGATAATGCTATGAATTGGTCCACCTCTAATACACATGCAATTCTTTTCGTGGCGCTCCTCGAGTCTGAATGCCATTCTGGGTTCCCTTGAGCTATGCAGTTCAATAGAGTGTACAACTTATCATAAGTCATCTCAAGAACTTGACTACCTATAGCTGAATCTAGCAAAATTTTTGTATTATAGTCAAGAGCCTCTACAAAAGTATGAGCAAGTACCTCATTGGACTGTTGATGGTATGGACAGTCCCAAAGAAGAGACTTAAACTACTCCCAAGCATAATAAAGATTCTCGTGTGGCTTTTGTTTGAAGTACGCTACTCACTGCGAAGTCTAGCAGTCTTACCGCATGGGAAGAATTGAATAAAGAATTTTTGGCCATGTCATCCCATGATGTGATTGAATTTTCTAGATCCGCATTCAACCACTTTTTTGCTTCCCGAATCAATAAAGAGGGGAAAAAAGTCATCCTCACATAGTCTGCATTCACACCCATGGGAATGAATGTGTCACTAAATTCTAGAAAATTTTGAAAGTGGACCTATGGATCTTCATGTGTAAGTCCTGTGAACTGTCCACTGCAAATTAGAAGTGGTACCATATTTTGTTTAAGCTCAAAATTGACTCTAGCTTCCGTCTTCAGAAATGGGGAAGTCAAATTGGTTAGAAGTGGGATTACCACTTCTCTTACTGTCATGCGGTATGTTTGTTCATCAGCCATGATGGCAAGATTCTCTTAGTTTTCTTGGATTTGAAGAATTTAAGGGAGAAGGGTTGTTTCTCTCCTGCATTGATGGAAAAGTTGCTCAAGTTCAGAACTTGGTTCAACCAACTCCTGATCCCTTGCCAACTTACTACTTTATAAACCCATTTCATGCAAAAATAAAATTATGACCAAGCGTAAAAACATCAAATAAATCTGAAAGTAAAACTAAAATAAATGGTTGCCAAATTACAAGTCCTCGGCAATGGCGTCAAAAACATGGCAGTGCCCAAGGCACACGCAAGTGTACATGGTCTACCAAGTAGTAAAGTAGCCTTCAAGAAAGCCGGATATGGATCCCTCAGGGACTTGATCCAAAAACTATTCTATTCTAATTTAACTTCTAAGATTAATTTGATGCAAAGGTAACCAAACAAGAGTTTTAAATATTTAAAATTGCAAGTAAATAATGCATAAAATAAAGTCTTGGAACAATCAATGGAGTAAAGCCCAGGCTTAAAGCATTCCGAAAAATCATACTATGTTACTGAACTTCATTCGTTAACTTGTTTATCTTGGATGTTGATTTGTAGGGTTAATTGCATGATCATGTTCTCCCGACCTCTAACCATTTACCTAATTTGGAGATTACAACTATATCGATGAGCGGGGATGTAATAATCCAATTAAGTTCTTTAAGAAATCATTCTACATTTGAATCAAATAAGGCATCTAAGTACATCCTTGTCCTTGATGCTAATTTGAATTCCTTATTTTATAAAAGAATACAAACCCTACTTTGTTTATCTCCATGTTCTATCTCCATATTCCCTCTCTCGAGATCAAAAGGTAGACAATTGATATATTTTTTGGGTGATCAATCCATCAAATAGTTAAATCAAAGATAAACACACAACCAATAATGATAAGAAAAATTTAATGAATTTAATCCAAAACAATAGTACTCATGTCTTGGCTTTAACCCCGGAAAAGGAGTTTTTAGCCACTAATATTCTTAATAACGATCCAAATAATTGAATACATGATATGAGTGATTAAAAGCTAATTAAGTAATGAAAAAATAAAATCTAAAAAATAGCAATAGCTCCTTCAAATACTCCACGACGTCCCAATGTGTCCAGCTCCTAACAATGTGTGTGTATATATAGTACACT
This sequence comes from Capsicum annuum, assembly GCF_002878395.1. Classification (NCBI taxonomy): domain Eukaryota; kingdom Viridiplantae; phylum Streptophyta; class Magnoliopsida; order Solanales; family Solanaceae; genus Capsicum; species Capsicum annuum. The sequence continues at coordinate 127,393,777 of NC_061111.1, forward strand.
AAACCTAAACTTTGTAGGATTAAGAAAAGTGTAAAGATTCCAATATGCCTAAGATACCTAACCAGATTGGAAGTATATTATATTATTAGTATGCTAATCCCTATCCCTATTCGTGTATAAGTGGTAATTGTCCAAAATTGTAGTGATGGATGGACACATGTGTCACGCCCTTAATTGCCCCGCAATATAGCATACGTCGCTGGTATATCACACACCTCCACTGGAATTGAATCTCAAAATATTTTCTAAGGAATTAGGGCATTGAAACTGAGCCTGTGTTGCGTGGTAATCACGGGCAGCCACTGGAAATTGCGTCCAAATATTTGGTTAAGTGTTTTAGCATCGTTTCTTCCATCCATGCCTTTGGTGTTATTTTCCCTTTAATTTCCAGATAGTTTAAAATCAATTTTTCACCATAGTTAACTCAACAAGCATCCTACAACATCAAACACCATGGATTTGAATTCAACATAACAATACATCAAAAACAACACGCTAGAAACTCAAGAAAATTACTAGACTTGAACATTTTATGCTTAAACTTATTGTTGACTCTTGGCTCATTCTAATCGAACATTGCACACGTTAAACAAGTTGTTCCATATAATATTACATATTCAAACCATAAGGACCTCATTTAACATACTAGAATCCATCAAAACCAACTAGACACACACCTAGCTTAAGCTAGTAACGCTAGTTTTCTCGATTAAACTCTAAATGACTCAATTAAATGCAAACTTGTTTGGAAAACACTTTGAACGTTGTAAACACATACTTTAATACTTAGATTCTTATTTATATCAATATTAACTCGTTAATCACATGAACTGCTTTCAAAACAAGGCTAAATAATCTAGAATTGTATCGCTAAAGTGTATAAATACACCTAACATCAAAATACTAAACAAATAGACAAAAGGAGTTGCACAACAAGTCCATACAAAATCAATAATGAACTCTATAGTGCTCCATGCCTATATCCATTTTCAGAAGCTTATAAAAAAATAGCAAGAAAAAACTCAAAATAAAAGTAAGCAAAATAATAAATATTCAACTTTTCAGCCAACAGATTATAGCTTCAAGTATAGATATAAAACAGATACAAAAGCTCCTCAAATTTCCAATTTGATAAAATGAACAAAACAACACACCAAAGGAATAAAAAGGGGTTACATAATAAGTCCATAAAAAATTAAGAAATGAGCTTTACAAGATCCTATCCATTTTCAGTAGTATAACAAACAACAACATCAACTCAAAAAAAAAGTATGCCAAATACTAAAAAAAAAGGGGGGTTACACAATAAATCCATACAAAGTCAAGAAATGAACTTTTTATATCGTTCTTTCCATTTACAACAGCATAACAAACAACAACAAAAATCACTCAAATAAAATCAAGCAAAATACTAAAACATAAACAAAAGAGGTTACACAGTATGAGCCATACAAAATCAAGAAATGAGCTCTAATCTTTCTTCCCATTTTTTGTAGCTTAACTAACAACAACAATAACCAACTCAAACAAAAGTAAGCAAAATACTAAAAAATAAACAAAAGGGGTAAGGGTTACACAAAAAGTCCATACAAATCAAGAAATGAACTTTACAGGCAAACTATTCAATCCAAATGAGAATAATGAGCAGTAGGAAAAGAAATTTAGTTTACAATAACACAGCTTTATCTGTTACTAATAATTCCCTTTTAGTATGGCCTAAAAATCATGCTTTCTGTTTCATTATCTTTATTCATTTAAGCTGACCTCCTTTAAAATAGTTAGTTTTACTATTGGTAGATGGATTATAGTTGCATCTTCAGTTAGATTCTGAATTCTGATGTTCGTTTGTATGAGAAGCTAAGTTTTGATACATGATAATTGTACATATTATTTTACATCATTGTTTTTTGGTGTACTCAACAACAATATAAATCAAATTATTCGCATTAGAAGTATGACAAATAATAAATTTGAATTGATTAATAATAACAAGAAGCCCGGTAATGACTCGAGGCTACCCCCTAGCCACAATAACGGTGCTTACGGTCACAAGTGACCACAAGCTAACCCATGATCTAGTACCTGCTATGAGAACCAAACAATATAATAATAATAGAAATGCATGGAAAATAATTGATAAGGCCATAAGGTTTAGATACTAAAAATACAACTGAATTCATAAGTGTGGAAACATCTGTCAAGACTGATAAGGCTGATAAAACTAACTATCTAAATTTCTAAAAGGCCTCTAACTGACTGACATTGGAGTTGATGGGACAGGAACCAACTAACTCAAACTAACCAAGTGAAAAAAAATGCAGAAATAACTAAATGAAAGATAAATTTGTCCTCGAAGGATGAGGACTCACCACTGCTACTACCATAACACTGAACTATATAAGAGCGGTCAGGAAACTGTGCATCCAAACCTATGATATAAGTCATCATAGCGTAAAGAAAAGTATACGATCAGTACTTTGAATGTACTAGTATAAGAGATGAGGTTAGGCTGAAATGATGGGTTAACTATGCATGAAGTAATGAATGACTGAATAGCATGAGATAACTAAGTATGTATGCATGAAAACTAAAATACTGAGAATGAAAGACCAAGCATATAGTGTTTCTGAAATAATTTGTAAACTAACATACAAAAATCTGATAACTGAATAACTGGAAGCCTATATGCTATGGTCAAGAAAACTTGAACTGAATTTTGTATTGAACACTGAACTCAGACTGTGGAAAGTATCATCTAACCGATATGCCCCAATTTGAGATAATTAGGGACCAACCTATAACCCCAGTTGGAAGGGTGTCAGTAGAGTGTCATAGTTACCAACACTGGCTGTGTGGATCCACTAAACTGGTGTCCTAAAGGACTAAAGAGTAACCCTATACTAGTAGAAAACTCATAAGATATGTGTCAACCCTAAGCTGGTAGGAAGACATCTCAAATCTACACTGGTTACGTAGTTCTGCAACTCAGGGGTTTCTATTAAGGATCGAACCCTAAACTAGAAGGAATACCCCATCGCTGCATTTGCTCGGTGTTGAATCCTACTCTTAACTGAATGACACTGTTTAATGGACTAAACTGAGCTTAACTGAACAAAAAACTAACAATAATAACTGACAAAATGTTAATACTTATATAAAGATACTAAAATTATGTAAACAGCTAAGTATCGGGTATTCATAACCCTCCAACACTGAATGGAACTAACAATAAAGACATTTAAAGCTTTGAAACTATAGTAGGGAATCATTGTTTAAAATCCAACACTTAGGCATTTCATTAAACATATGAGAGTCATGAACTTAACTATGGAAATGGGTAAATCATGTGATAATAACATAGAAACAATACTAAAACTATGAATTAAGTTTTTAAATGACAAGAGTTTAGTATACAAAACATGAAATGGATTATTCCGTTGAAAACACATGTAATCATAACTTGAAATCAAATTATCAAGATGTTCATGAGCTTAATCCAACTTAATCATATAAAATTCAAAATTTAAATTATAAAAAGGGATTCTTGGACTCCATGGGTGAAAATGGCCAATGGATTAACATCACACGTACCTTAAACCCTTAAGCATGAAAGAAAAACACCAATCTTGATGCTTTCTTGAATGTTCTTGGATTGGGGAAATTGAATTATTAGTTTTCTTAGAGAGAAAATAATGGAATTTGATGATCTTAGGGAAGAAGAGGGTTTTTTTTTTAGAGAAAATTGGAGAAGATGAGCAAATAATGCCCTAACTGGAGTTTTAAGTCGTGAATTTATGAATTGGGTTGAGGGGAAAAGACATAATTTCCCCTCAAAGATTTAAATTCATAATTGGAATGCAGAATAATATGTCACCGCGATGCAATGAGGACTCCATCACTATAACCACTGTGATGCGACGTTATCGCGATGAGTTGCTAGAATCGTAATCCAAACATGACCTAATCCTCATTCAAAAAATCTAAAACTTCTCTGAGATATGATCCTTACACCTCTAAACATGAATCAACTCAAAACCTAGCATCTCAGAGTCGAGATGACCAATTTAAATATGCTCAAAGTTAAGGGGCCTTAAAAATGACTAAGTCCCTAACACTTAGTGAAATTTTTAGGCTTTAAGCCTCTTATGCGTGCAACTAGAAGCTAAACTGCATAGGAATAGTATGGAGTATTACAATATCTCCCCCTTGGGAATGTTCATCCTTGAGCGAGACTGATTAGGCCGAGAGTTCTGAACTAAGGCAACTGAGATCACATATTGAACATGCACAACTAGAAATATGATTACAAAACATAATACATGACTAAACTAAATTCGTGAATACATCCAATGACATGAGTATGACTAAATAGCTGGAACTGAGAATGGAAAAGAAATAATCTAAGAAAAACTGGTAGCTTAAGCTGAGTCTGAGTTTACAGAGAAAAGATGAGAGTGCTTGGTATACATATCTGCCTCTGCTTCCTGAGTGGCTCCCTAATCAAACTGATTCCAACAAAGAACTTTGACCAAGGGAACTTATTTGTTCCTTAGTCTTTGAATCTGACGTTCAAGGATCTCCACCAGGGCTTCTTTGTAAGGAAAGCTATCATGAACATCCATACTTTCTACTAGAACAACTATAGCTGAATCACCAATGCATTTCTTCAATAAAGAAACATGAAACAGTAGATGCAGTGATGCCAAATCTACAGGAAACTTAAACTCATAAGCTACCTTTCCAAAATGAATTAAAATTCTATAAAGGCCAACATATCAGGGACTGAGCTTCCCCTTCTTGCCAAATCTCTTCACTCCCTTCACGGGCGAGATTTTTAAATACATCAAATCCCTAACTTCAAACTCAAGATCCCTTATACTTATATCTACGTAGGATTTCTAATGCCTTTGAGTTGTATTAACCCTCTCCCAGATCAGCTAAACTTTCAACATCGCATCAAATATTGAATCTGGCCCTACCGAAGCAACCTCACCTGCCTCAAACCAACTAATAGGAGATCTATATCTCCTTCTATGGAGAGCCTCAAACGAAGCCATCTGAATACTGGAAGGATAACTATTATTGTAGGAAAACTCAATCAAATGTAAGTTATCATCCCAACTACCCTTAAGATCAAGAACACATGCCCTCAATATATCCTGTAGGGTCTGAATAGTCCATTCTACCTGTCCATCCATCTGAGGATGAAAAGATGTACTGAGATAAACTTGGGTTCCAAGACCCTTCTAAAAAGCCTTCCAAAAGTAAGAGGTAAACTGAGTACCTCTATCTTAAATAATAGATAATAAGACTCCATACAACCTAACCAACTCTCTAGTATAAAGCTTGGCATAATCCTCGGCTGAATAAGAAGTATGCACTAGCAAGAAATAAGTTAATTTGGTCTTTTTGTCTTGAATAACCCATATTAAATCATACAGATGACGCGTATGAGGCAAACCCATCACAAAATCTATTTTCACCTTTTCCCACTTCTAAGTGGGAATACTAAACTTTTGCAATATCCCACTAGGACTCTGGTGCTCAACTATAACCTGCTGACAATTAGAACACTTAGCTAAAAACTTTGCAATATCTCTCTTCATAGCACTTCACTAATAGATTTCCCATAAATCACGGTACATTATAGTGGATCCTGTGTGTAAAAAGTAACGTGCACCATGCACTTCTGCCAACATCAATTGTCTCAAACCATTAACACACAGCACACACAGCCTACCCAGATAACACAAAACACCATCTCCCCCTTGGGAGAAAACCTCTAATTTCTAATCTCTAACTGAGTACTTCAACTTAACTAAATTGGGATCCTTATCCTGCTTCTCCTTTACTTCGGCAACCAAAGAAGACTCTGAACCATTCTGAACCCAAACACTACCTTCATTTGAATCAACCAACTGAACACTTAATCTAGAAAGCTAGTGAACCTCTCTGACTAACTTCTTCTTATCATTCTCAACATAAGCAACACTGCCCATAAAAAATCTAATAAAGGTGTTTACCACAACATTGTCCTTGCCTGAATGATACAATACACTTATATTATAATCTTATAACAATTCAAGCCACCTTCTTTGACAAAGATTTAAATCTTTCTGCAAAAACACATACTGCAAACTTTTGTAATCTGTGAACACATGAACATGAACTCCATAAAGGTAATGCCTCCAAATTTTTAAGGAAAAAATAATAGTTGCTAACTCAAGATCATGGGTAGGTTAATTCTTTTCATGGGGTTTAAGCTATCTAGAGGCATAGGCTATGAACTTACCTCTCTACATCAATATATATCCAAGAGCAACTCTGGAAGCATCATAGTAAACAACAAACCTATCTAAACAATTTGGCAAATTCAAGATAGAGGATGAGGTGAGTCGGGTCTTTAACTCTTGAAAACTCTTCTCACAAGAATTTGACCACTGGAATTTGTCTTTTTCTAAGTCAATCGAGACATGGGGATGCAACAGATGAAAACCCTTCAAACCTAATGAACTCTTGATATCTGACGGAGAGATAGGTCTGGGCATATTTCTCACAGCTTTGGTCTTTTGAGGGTCAACTCTAATACCATCATCATAAATAATATGTCCAAGAAAAGCTACTGATCTGTAATACCTTGTACCTTTTTCTAGCTTAAAATAGTCTAAAAAATATTAGGAGATATATTTGAAAGATGAATCCATTTTTGTACATGGGGTATTTTTAATACTTTCACTTTTTGTCATGTTAGAAGTTTAATAAGCTTTCCATTGATATAAAATTTTCCTAAATCCGATAACCAGGTAAGAAGTTTTGACTATTTCAAGTTTTTGTTATAACCAGGTCAGTGGCATGCCACTCCACAAGCTAAAATGGAAATTGCCCTTTTCTACTCTCTCAGCGCGATTTCCTCCATGTTGTACCAAAGCTCTAGGTCACAAAAGAAGGGGAAACTCGATGGGTCCGTGTTGCGCCATCCTCAATTTCCCAATTGTTAAATTCCAGTGACACAGCGTGATAGCACCACGTCGCGCTAGGGGTCCAATTCAAGAAATTTTTATTGAAGTTGCAAGACACGTCTAGGATTATAAAGGTCAATTTCCCACCCTTATTTAAGCCCATTAACAAGTGATTCAGACACTTTTCACCCAATATACACTCACTTCTCTCAAAAAACCTCTCAATAATAACCTATAGCTTTTTATAAAAGATTCTAAATAAAGAATTTCCTTCGTCAATCTTCGTGTATTTATGAACCAAGGTATGCATAGTGCTTATTCATGGACTCCTTCATCCATGAAGTCCAAGAATCCCTTTTCTAAATTCAAGTTTATGGATTTTATTATTAATTTCATGATTGGTCTGCTCTTCTTCATGTGGATAGTGAGAAATTAAATTCTACTCCATATTGGGTGATAAATTCTATGTGGGTTAAATTATTATAGATATATATTCATGAAAACCTATGACTAAACCCTTGAATGATGAAATTAGAATTGAACCATGATATTTAATTATTGTTCAATGATGTTTACATGTACCATGCCTACAATATGTTTGATTAAATGCCTTGATAAAGGAAAAGTACCTAACTATCATGATATCATAAAATCCCCATGTATGTACAATTTGAGCCTATCACATGTTTTGATGAGATTCTTCTATAAATATATTATGTATTATGATGTTAGGTATATGTTCAAGTAAGTTATGCTTGGTCAGTTTCCTTCCATCGAGTCCTGGGGGTACTCGTACCCGAAACATTAGCTGTGTGCCTAGAGCCATGTCATGTTTTCATGTACTCTCAGTCAAGCTATGAATCCGTAGACTTCAGACAGTCTTATGATTTAGGAAATCTCCATGATCTCATGAACTCCATCAGTTATCAAATATCAGTATTCAGATTAAGTAGTCATGTTATCACAGTATCATTGTTAGTTATTATGTCTCATGCATGTATTCTCACGTTTATGATAGTCAGTCTGCTATTATTATTGTTCAGGCATATGAACCCTATGCATTCAGCCTACCTCACATTTATACCAGTATATTGAAAGTGCTGATGAATTTGTGCTATGGTGTCTTATACCATAGGTTCAGAGACACGAGCTCCATAGCACCAGTAGATTCCAGTCTCAGCTATCAGACTTAGTATTGAGTCCTTATTTTTTGAGAATATGATCATCATTTTATTATCTCAGAAATTAGTTTATTAGTTGGAGTTAGTTAGGAATATGTTCCATCAACTCCTTATTTAGACAGTCACATATTAGAGGCTTTCTAGACTATAGTATGTTCAGATATCTTATTTCAGTTGTTTTTGGGTATTTCATAACCCTCCCAGATGTTACATTTTTATCAAATACTATGTCTTAGTTTTGAACCTTATGTCCTTTCAGTTCATGTTTCTGCATTATAAAGTATTTCATGCAGTATACAGGTACAAATATCAGACATGGGTTAGCTTGTGGTCCTTCAGGGTCATGAGCACCGTGTAGCATTCTGGATACCAGATTCAGGGCGTTACAAACTTGGTATCAGAGCCCAAGGTTCAATAATGTCCTAGAAAGTCTAAAAGTCGTATCTAGTAGAATCTTATGCATAGGTATGTTGCACACCACATCTATGTACAGGAGGCTATAAGATATTTTAGGAACAGTTTCCCATCTTTCAGTATTCATGTCGTGCCAGTGAGGATAATCTCAAGTTAATTTCTTAGTCTAATCTGTTTCTCCCTTTCTTCTACAGAACATGCCTCCTAAAAGAAGAAATGGTAATTAGTCAGCCCCTCATCCCAAGGAACCTTTTGGCAAAATATTTCTCAACCAAAGTTCTGATCTCTATTCACTATTCTTGATAACTCAGTTGCTGCTCAGAATGAACGACAAGCTATCATTCTGGCCAATCTAGTGGATAATTCAACTGCATCCAAGATTTGGGACTTCACCCGAATAAATTCTCTATCCTTTCTCAGGAATTCCTAGATCAGGTGTAGAAGATTACAGATAGATTGGGGGTTACTTTTAGTGAGAGTGCTAAGCTAGCTGTATATCAGCTGTCGAATATTTCTCACACTTGGTTTAAATAGTGAAAGTCAGAAAGGCCAGATAATGCAGGGCCTGTTGAGTGGGAGGAGTTTGCTTTTGCTTTCCTTGATAGATTCTTTACCCTAGAGCTTAGAGAAGCTAAGGTGTTAGAATTCATCAATCTAAGGTAGAGCAATATTACAGTGAAAGTGTATTCTCTTAAGTTTACTCAATTATCCAGATATGCCCCTCATGTGGTTGTAGATAGTAGGGCTAAGATGAGTAAGTTCATTTTAGGGGTGAATGATAGTGTGGTTAATGAGTACAGATCTTCTATGTTAAATAGTGACATGAATTTATCCAGGCTCATGACTCATTCTCAGCAAATAGAGGAGCAGAAGATTAAGCAGAGGGAGAAGAAGAATAAGAGAGCTAGGATAGGTGGCTTTAATTTTAGTCAACCTAAGTTAGAGGGAGGCAATCGCTCTCAGATTCATCCTAAGTTATCAGTTCCAGCTCCTTCATTAGCCAGTGCTCTAGTTCTTAAGTTCAGAGAGGGTAACAAAGATAGAGCGCTAGGATCTAAGTCTCAGGGCAGTGTTAGCAGTGCCTGAACTAATCTCTTTTGTCAGACTTATGGTAAGAACCACAAGGGTGTGTACAGAGCTAGCAATGATATCTGTTTCGGTTATAGTAAGCCAGGCCACAGAGTCAGAGACTTCCCTCAGTTAGGTTATCAGAGTTATCTCCGCTCCTCAGCTCAGTCCAATTGCCTAAATCAGCAGGGTGCCACCTCCAGTGCTACTAGTGGATAACACACAAAAAGACTCTATGCTTTCCAGTCTGGGCAAGATCAGAAAAATTCTCCTGATGTGGTTACTGGTATGTTACAGATCTTTTATGTGTATGTTTATACTTTGCTAAATACAAGTGTTGCCTTATCTTTTGTTACTCCCTAATAGCAGTTGATTGCGGAGTCAGTCTCAAAATTCTAGCAGAGCCCTTTTTAGTCTCTACCCAGTGGGTAAAACCATCATAGCCCAATGGGTATATAGGAACTTCCCGATAATGATATTTCAGAAAGTAACTTTAGTAGATCTAGTTGAATTAGAGATGACTAATTTTGATGTCATTCTCGGCATGGGTTGGCTTCATTCCTGCTATGCCACAGTCGACTGTAGAAATAGGATAGTCCAATTTCAGTTCCCAAATGAACCCGTCCTTGAGTGGAAGGGTAGTGTATCTACTTTCAAGGGTCAGCTTGTTTCCTACCTTCGGGTAAGGAAAATAATATCTAAGGGATGCGTCTATCATCTTGTTCATGTTGATTCCAGTTTTGAAACACCTAGTCTTGAATCTGTTCCAGTTGTGGATAAATATTCAGATGTCTTTCTCGAAGATCTTTCAGGAATTCCTCTCGAAAGGGAAATAGACTTTGGCATTGATCTTCTTCTAGATACTCAGCCTATCTGTATTTTGCAATACAGAATGGAACCAATAGAACTCAAACAATTAAAAGAACAGTTGGAGGTTCTCCTAGAAAAGAGAATCATCAGGCCCAGCATTTCCCCATGGGGCGCACCAGTATTATTCGTGTGCAAGAAAGATGGTTCTCTCAGAATGTGCATAGACTACCATCAACTTAATAAGATCACGGTCAAGAACAAGTATCCTCTTCCCAAAATTTATGTCTTGTTTGACCAAGTTCAGGGTGCCAGTTATTTCTCTAAGATAGACCTCAGATCTGGCTATCATCAGCTCAGATTCAGAGAATGTGACATTCTGAAAACAGATTTCCATACTTGTTATGGTCACTTAGAATTCCTAGTCATGTCATTTGGTCTTACCAATGCCTCAGCAGCTTTCATAGACTTGATGAATCGCGTGTTCAAACATTACTTGGACATGTTCATCATAGTCTTCATAGTTGATATTCTGGTCTATTCCCACAGTGCACTAGATCATGCAGTTAATCTCAGAACAATATTTCAGACTTTCAGAGATCATCAGCTATTCACCAAATTTAGTAAGTGCAACTTTTGGCTAAGGTCAGTAGCATTCCTTGGTCATATTATTTTGGGTGATGGCATTAGAGTAGATCCTTAAAAGACTAAAGTGGTAAGAAACTGGCCCAGACCTGTCTCTCTATCAGATATCCAGAGATTCTTAGGTTTGTCTATAGATTACAGATAGTTTGTTGAGGGATTTTCTTCTATTGAATCCCCTATGTCCAGATTGACTCAGAAGAAAATCAAGTTTCAGTGGTCAGATCCTTGCGAGAAGAGTTTTCAAGAGGTGAAGACTCAACTCACCTCAGCACCAGTTTTAGCTCTTCCAGATGATCCAGATGGGTTCGTAGTGTATTGTGATGCATTTAGAGTAGGTTTAGGTTGTGTCCTCATACAGAATAGTAAGGTCATAGCCTATGACTCTAGACATCTTAAACCCCATGAGAAGAATTATCCTATTCATGATCTTGAGTTAGCAGTCGTAGTCTTTGCTTTGAAAATTTGGAGGCATTATCTCTATGGAGTTTATGTAGATGTCTTCACAGATCATAAGAGTCTTTAGTATATCTTTTCTCAGAAAGATCTCAATCTTTTTCAGAGAAGGTGGTCAGAGCTCTTGAAAGATTATGACATGAGTGTCCTATATCATCTGGGCAAGGACAATATAGTGGCCGACGCTCTCAGTAGACTGTCTATGGGTAGTGTTGCTCATATGGATTACAGTAAGAAGAAGTTAGCTCAGGAAGTACATCAGCTTGGTGATAGGTGTTTGCTTCGTCGATACAGTTTAGGGTGATATATGGGTTCAGAGTAGTTCAGAATCATCTCTAGTTTTTAGGGTGAAAGAAAATCAAGATAGAGATTCGAACCTTGTCAAGTTGAAAGAGTCAGTTCAAGATCAAAAAGTAGAGGTTTTATCCCAAGAAGGAGATTGTGTTTTGCATTTTTAAGATCGTATCTGTGTTCTAGCTGTAGATGAATTAAGGTAGTGAATTATTGTAGAAGAGCATGGTGCGTGCTACTCTATTCATCTAGGGTACACAAAGGTGTACCATAACTTACGGGAAGTCTCAGCACAATTTTCTTCGCGTCGCGCCAATGTTTCAGGTAGCAAAAGAAAGGGAAACACGATGGCTCCGCACCACACCATCCCTCAGTTTCTCAATTGTTGAATTCCAGTGACACGGTGCAATAGCGCTGCATCGCGCCAGGGGTACAATTCGGTAAATTTTTATTGAAATTACAAGACATGTCCAGGATTAAAAGGGTCAATTTCCCAGCCCTAATTAAGCCCAATAACACGTGATTCAGCCACTTTTCACCTAAAATACACTCTCTCATCTCAAAAACCTCTAAAGAAAAACCTAGGGCTTTTCCTAGAAGATTCAGAGTCAAGAATTTCCTCCATCAATCTTCATGTATTTACGAACCAAGGTATGCATAGTGTTTATTCATGGACTCCTTTTGTCCATGAAGCCCAAGAATCTCTTTTCTAAATTCAAGTTTATGGATTTTCTTATGAATCTCATGATTGGGCTGCTCTTCTTCATGTGGATAATGAGAAATTAAATTCTACTCCATGTTGGGTGATAAATTCTACTTGGGTTAAATTATTATAGATATAGATTCATGCAAACCTATGACTAAACCCTTGAATGATGAAGTTAGAATTGAACTATGATGTTTAATTATTGTTCAATGATGTTTACATGTACCATGCCTACAATATGTTTGATTAAATGCCTAGATTAAGGAAAAGTACCTAACTAGCATGATACCATGAAATCCCCATGTATGTACAAGTTATGCCTATCACATGTTTTGATGAGATGTTTCTATAAATGTATCATGGATTATGATGTTAGTTATATGTTCAAGTAAGTAATGCTTAGTCAGTTTCCTTCCATCAAGTCCTGGGGGCACTCGTACCTAAAACATTAGTTGTGTGCCTAGATCCATGTCATAATTTCACGATACTCTCAGTCACACTATGAATCCTTAGACTTTAGAAAGTCTTATGACTCAGGAAATCTCCATGATCTCATGTACTCCGTTAGTTGTCAGATATCAGTAGTATTCCATTAGTCAATGGAATTTAGTAACTCAGCCCATGTTTTTTTCAGTACATCATGTTTAGAGTCTAATCAGATGGGAGTAAGAATTAGCACCGAGTGAACCCAAGGATGGGAACACACACTATCAGATGAGGGTGTGATACTTAGAAGTCATCCTTACATTCCAGAACTATATATCCAGCATAGTTTGAGATATCAATACTATACGATGAGGGTTGATGATGAGGGTAAACACTGTCAGATGAGGGTCCCACTATTTTCATTTAGGGGACACTATCAGACGAGGGTCACCCAGAGCTTGTCATTACCAGTGGCACAGTATTGAAACCCTTCCAATTGGGGTTACAGATTTGACCTCAACTCAGCCATAATGGCATATTAGGGGCATGCCAGTTAGATAACTACTTCCCACAGTTTCATGTTATAGAATCAAGACTGTCAGACATAGTCAATCAATCTCAGTAATAGAACTCAAATAGTTCTTCAAATTTCAGGATTGTCAAATACAGTTAACTCTGATATAGTACAGGACTCGGCTAGTTCCATTAGATTCAGGTCTATTAGATATAGTCACTCATGTTATCAGTTATATCAATTATTAGTTTTTCATGTTATTAGTATTTAGATTCAGTAATCACATTATCACAGTAGCAGTGTCAATTATTATGTCTCATGTATGTATTCTCACATTCATGATAGTCAGTCTGTTATTGTTATTTTTCATACATATGAACCCTATGCATTTAGCCTACCTCAAATGTATACCAGTATATTCAAAGTAGTGATACATTTGCGCTATGGTATCTTATACCATAGGTTCAAAGACACGAGCTCTAGAGCACCAGTGATTCCAGTCTCAGCTGTCAGAGTTACCAGTGAGTCCTTATCTTTCGAGGATATGATCATCATTTTACTATCTCAGTAATTAGTTTATTAGTTGGAGTTAGTTGGGGATATGTCCCATCAACTGCTTATTCAAACAGTCACGTTTTAGAGGTTTTCCAGAATACAGTATGTTCAAATAGCTTATTTCAATTATTTTTAGGTATTTCATACCCCTCCCAAATGTTACATTTTTATCATATACTATGTCCATGCTTTGAACCTTATGGCCTTTCAGTTCATGTTTTCACATTATAAAGTATTTCATGCAGTATACAGGTACATCTATTAGTCAGGGGTTAGCTTATGGTCTTTCGGGGTCATGAGCACCGTAGAGCCTTCTGGGTACCAGATCCAGGGCGTTAGATTATCATAGCTAAAACTCACACTTATTGAATTTGGCGATTAAATAATAGGCTCTAAGAGTCTACAATACAATTTTGAGATGGTCTACATGATTATTTTCACTACGGGAATAGACAAGAATAAAATCAATAAAGAAGATGACGAACATGTCCAAGTACTTGTTGAACACTCTGTTCTTTAATTCCATGAAAGCTGCTGGGGAATTCGTTAGTCCAAAAGACATAACTAGAAATTCAAAGTGATTATACCAAGTTCTGAAGGCTGACTTCAAAATTTCACATTTCCTGACTCTGAGTTTATGATAGCAAGATTTGAGGTCTATCTTAGAAAAATAACTGGCACCCTTAAGTTGGTTGAACAAGTCATCAATCTTAGTGTGTGAATATTTATTCTTGATTGAGACTTTTTTCAACTAATGGTAATCGATACACATTCTGAGAGAACCATCTCTTTTACGTATGAAAAGTACTTAAGCGCCCCATGGGAAAACACTGTGCCTGATGAATCCCTTATCTAAGAGATCTTTCAACTATTTTTTTTTAACTTTTTAGCTTAGCTAGAGCCAATTTGTAGGATGGAATGAAGATAGGATAGGTATCTGGAAGGAGATCTATTTTGAAGTCAATTTTTCTTTTTGGAGGAACTCCGAGAAGATATTCAAGGAAAACATCTGGAAATTCTCTTACTACTGAAATAGACTCAAGAATGGGAGTGTTATAATTACAGTCTTTGACCCAAAAAAATGGTACATTCACCCCTTATATATCATTTTTATTTCCTTAACATATAAAACAATCTGACCCCTAAGAACTAAAGTACTACCCCTCTATTCAATAGCTGGTTCATTGGGAAACTGAAACTAAATGACCCTTTCCTACAGCTAATTGAAGCGTAGCATAAGTGGAGCCAATCCATGCCTAAAATGACATCAAAACTAGTCATCTCTAACTCCGAAGGATCTATTGACGTGAGTTTCTGAGATACTATAATCGGGCAACTTCTGTATATCCATCAGGTTATGATATACTTACCCACTGGGGTAGACACTGTAAAAGGCTCTGCTAATATTTTGGGTCTAACACCGAAATTGATAGCTATATAGGGGTTACTAAAGAAAGTGAAGCTCCAGGGTCTAGTAAAACATACACATAACGATGAAAGAACTGTAACGAACCCGTAACAACATCAGGAGAACTTTCTTAATCTTGTCAGGATTGAAGTGCATATAGCCTATTCTGGCACTGTCCACTGGTGGAACTGGAGGTAACGCCCTGCTGAGTCGAGCGATCGGCTGGAATTGGAGGATGACTGTGTTGAATCTACTGACAACCTGTGGAAATTTTTTTACTCTGTACCCTGGCTTGCCTCACCCAAAATACACATCACTTCTAGCTCTACACACACCCTGATGATTCATACCACATTTCTGGTATAGTGGATTAGTATGACCACTATTCACACTATCCTAGGACTTAGAGCCTGGCTCCCTATCCCAATTATCATTATTGAACTTTGGCACTAATGCACTAGCTGAATACAGAGCTGGGGCTAAAAAATTGATAGAACTGAGAATGGTTACCACCCTTTGACCTTGGCTGAGAAAAGTTAAAGCTACCTGTTCTGGCCCTCTTATTATCTCTCTCTCTCCTTGAGCTTCTATTCTTCAATTTGTTGTGCATGAACCATAAGTTTAGATAGGTCCATCTCGTTAATCAACGTAACATTCCTACACTCTTTGACCACACTATTAGCTACACCAAAAATAAACTTACTCATTTTAGACTTATTATCAGCCACCATTGAATGAGCATTCCTCGCTAATTGAGTAACTTAAGCAAGTATTCATTCACACTCATATATCCCTGCATCAAATTAATGAACTCCAGCACCTTAGCTTTCCTCAACTATAATAGAAATAACTTGTCTAAGGAGGCCATGGAAAACTCCTCCTACTCAATAGGTCCTGCCTCAACACCCCTATCCTTCTTCCACTGCTTATACAACATGTGAGATACATCCTGCAAATAATATCCATCCAACTCTGACCTCTCACTCGAAGTGACACCCATGATATCAGTCACCTTCTAAACAATATCAAAAAACTCTTGCGGATCCTCCTCAGTCTTGGATCCCAAAAACAAAAGGGGGTTCATTCGGGTGAAATCCCAAATCCTAGCTGCATCTGTATTAGCCACTATATTAGCTGAGGTAACAGCCTACTGATTATTCTGATTAGCTACTGAATGAGCTAAGGTAGTGAATGAAGCTCTGAACTTGGCATGAGAGATATGCTCATTCAGGGGATCTTCCTGAACATGCAGATGTGCAGGCTAATTTCTATTTCTCCTTCCATTATTTCTTTTAGGAGGAATTCTTTATAAATAGAAGGAAGAATAAGTCATAAAGAGAGTTTTAAATAGATGTTATGCTTATTGGCAGTACATGAATACTGAAAGAAGGGAAAATTTTCCTAAAATTCCTTGTAGCCTCTTGTCCATAAGTGTGGCGCGCTTCACACCCATGTACAAGACTCTCAACTCCAAGTGGCTTTCAGACTCCATAGGATACTGTAAAATCATACGCTTAGATACCAAGTTTGTCACAAGCCAAGGCTACCCCCTAGCCACAACAATGGTGCTTATAGTCACAAGTGACCACAAGCTAACCTATAATCTAGTAGCTACTGTGAGCACTGAATAATATAATGATAATAAACATGCACAAAAAATAACTAATAAGGCCATAAGGTTTAGATACTGAAAATACATTTGAATTGACAAGTCTAAAAATATTTATCAACACTAATAAAAATAATAAAACTGACTGTCTGAATGTCTGAAAGGCCTCTAACTGACTAATTATGGATTTAATGGGATAGGCCCTAACTAAGTCAAAAAGACTAACTTAAAAGAAATGTAGAAATAATTGAATGAAAGATAAACTTGTCCTAAAAGGATGAGGACTCACCACTACTATTGCTGCTATAACATTGAACTATCTAATCATAGTTAGGAAACTGTGTGTTCGAACCTATGATATAAAACATCATAGTGTAGAGAAAAGTATATGATCAGTATTTTGAATGTACTAATATATGAGATAAGGTTAGGATGAAATGTATGGCTTAACTATGCATGAAGTAATGACTGACTGAATAGCATGAGATAACTCAGTATGCATGCATGAAAATAAAAATACTGAGAATGCAAAACCAAGAATATAATGTTCCTGAAATAATTTGTAAATTGAAATACTAAAATCTGATAACTGAATAATTGAAAATCTGTATACTAGGGTAAAGCAAACTTGAACTGAATTTTGTACTTAATATTAAATTGAAACTATGAGAGGTATTATTTAATCGATATTCCCCTATTTGAGTTCATTAGGGTCCAACCTGTAACCCCAGTTTGAAGGTTGTCAGTAGCATTCCATAGGTACTAACACTGACTATGGGGATCCACTTAACTGGTGTCTCGAAGGACTAAAGAGTAACCTAATATTGGTAGGAAACTCTTAAGATATGTGTCAACCCTAAGCTGTCAGGAAGATATCTTAAACCTACGCTGGCTACATAGTTCTGTAACTCAAGGATTGCTACTAAGGGTCGAACCCTAGACTGGCAGAAATGCCCACATCCCTGGGTTCGCTCATTGCTGAATCCTACTCCCAACTAAATTGCACTGTTTAATGGACTGAACTAAGCTTAATCGAACAAACAAATGATCATAACAACTGGCTAAATAATAATACCCATGGTATATCTAAAAAATCATTTGAAGATACTGAAATTATGTAAATAGGTAAGTATCGGGTATTCATAATGCTCCAGCGCTAAATAAAAACAACAATACGGATATTTAAATCCTTGAAAACATAGTAGTGAATCATTGTTCAAAATCCAACACTTAGGCATTTCATCAAATACACAAGAGTCATGAACTTAAGCATCGGAATGGGTAAATCATGTGATAATAACATAGATACAACACTAAAACCAAGAATTAAGTTTTTAAAAGATAAGAGCTCAATATTCAAAATGGGCAATGGCTTATTCCATCAAAAACACGTGCAATCATAACTTGAAATCAAATTATCAAGATGTCATGGGCATAATTCAACTTAATCATGTAAATGTCATAGTTTAAAACATCAAAAGGGATTCTTGGACTCCATGGGTGAAAAGGGCTCATGGATGAACATCACACATACTTTAAGCCCTTAAGCTTGAAAGAGAAACACCAATCTTGATGCTTTCTTAAATGTTCTTGGATTGGGGAACTTGAATACTTGGTTTATTGGAGATAAAGTAATGGAATTTGGTGATCTTGGGGTAGGAGAGGGTTTGGTTTTTAGAGAAAATTGGAGACGATAGGCAAATAATGCCCTAATTGAAGCTTTAAGTCATGAATTTATGAATTGGGTTAAGGGGAAAAACATAATTGCCCCTCAAATATTTAAATTCATAACTGGAATGTGTATTAATATGTCACCATGATATAATAAGGACTCCATCACTATAACAACCGCGGCACGATCCTATCACGATGAGTTGCTGGAATCATGATCCAAACCTGACCCATTCCTCATTCAAAAAATCCAAAACTTCTTTGAGACTTGGTCCTTACACCCCTAAACATGGATTAAACCAAAAACAAATATCTCGGGGTCAGGAAGACCAATTTAAAAATTCTCAAAGTTAAGGGGCCGTAAAAATAACTAAGTCCCCAACACTTGGTGAAATTTTAAGTCTTTAAGCCTCTTATGCATGTAACTAGTAGCTGAACTGAAATAAGAATAGTACGAGGTATTACAAGCTAGTGTAGTACTAAAGTGGTGTATGAAAACCTTGTCCCTACTCAAAGGGGAGAGAGACTCTTACTAGAAGACCCTCAACTCGAGTAACGAATAACAGAGCAACTTTGATGACATGGAAAATAATGGTTAATCATATTGTTTAAAAGAGGAGCGCTCACCCTAACCCATTAATGTGATAACTATTAACTAATGAGAAGTAACTAATGTCGTAGACAGGAAACTACGAGACGAATGCTACAACTACTGGTATAAACTATTGATTGCCTTTACAATGATTCATTATCAGTGGAACTGATGGACCATAAAATAGTTCCTAGAACATTTGGTACGTAATAATTAATAGTAATAATAGAGAAATAATTAATGAGCTTGTACTTCTTAAAGACTAGACTTAATCTTTCTAAACTATTTTCTATGTAAATATCAAAGGTATTCTTTTAAAGCCACCTGACAATCATTTAATTTTTTTTAAAAAATTTTTTTTAATAAATTGAGAGAATAAGAGAATTATACACATCAAGAGATGGATATATCAGAAATGAAACGATCCTAAGCCTCGTAAATAGTAGATATCACTAAAATTGTAGAAATAAACCCTTGCCCCGAACAGTCAACTATTAAGTTTTAGATATCACATAAATAAACCCTAGCCCCAAATGCTAGCATGAACCATAACACCAACTACTTTCATGCACCCTAGACTCATTCGATAAAGTAAATAAAATCAAAAAAATCACAAATCTACCGTACCCATTGTAAAGTAAAATCATGAACAAACATCGAAAAATAAATTGAATCTAAAAAAATTGATAAGTTAAGACTCATTCAATCTAGAATATGAACAATAACTTAAAACAAATTCAAAAATTTAAACAAAACACAAGTTTCTTCATGTAAAGAGTGGAAGAAAATACCTTCAATGCTTCAATCCGTGTAAAGATTGTTAGTTTGACCTTCAATTCGTGCAGAAGGACCTTTAAAAGATCTTTGATTTATGCCTTTTGTTGTAGACAAAGAAAGCAGTAGAGAGAGTGTGAGCTGAAAAGGAATAGAAAACCCTAGAACCCAACCTTTTGACCCTTTATATATTTATTTTTCATTAAAAATTAAAAAATAATTGTTCCAACGGATAATTTGGTCATTATAATAAATAAAATTCTTAAAAAATAAATCTGACGCTTACCGACGGTTTTTCCATTGCTAAATCTATTGCTACAAAATAATTAAAATGGTCACATATTTTTTGTTATTAAATCCATGACTACATTTAGGGTTCAATTTTTTCCGCCATTATTTAGAAACTAAAAAAGTATTCCATCATTGATTCATTGCTAATAGCATAAATAAAAATGGACTTGTTATGCTTGCGACAAAATTAATTATTGTGTCGTTAATCTGTCGTTATATAGTGACGAAATATAATCTGTCAGTAAATTCTGTCACTAAATGCTATTTTTTATAGTATTATTATGGTACTCACCTAAGAGATATAACCAGTTCCTTCTCTTACTTGAGTGAATTTTCAACTTCTGGCTGCTTCAATTATTTTCCTCCAAAGCTGTCTCCATAGGTATATACCTGTGAAGGTATGATACTGAGTTAGATTAGTATACACTTACTCTTTCACGGATACCTATCACCTTGACATAGCCAATTTCTAGGAGTGACATTAACTTATGTATTAGGTTAGGGTATTTTGATCAATCTCAGTCTTAATTTTCTCTAATAGAACAGATCTGAGGACCAGGTCCCAGACTGTACTTCCCTCATACTGCCTTAAGTTTCATCCTAAGATGAATTCATCTGAGACTAGGTCTCTTGAAATCATCCCTTTCATAATGAGACAATTTTACTTTAATGTATCTTGAGAGAAAATCTAGTCAGGTCTACTAATGTTAAGCTTAGAGCACATACTATTAACTGGCCATTCCTGACTCCAATCCTCTTTCTCATATCTAGAATCATGATCATAAGTTAGGCTTGGGAACACACTTAAATTTGAGTTCCCAGTAGGGGGATAATGGTGTGATCAATTCCCTTTTGGCTCATCTAGGAAATGAGGGATTCCTTTTCACCTTTTTCAGAGACTTAAAGCCCTTAGAATGTGCATTCTCCTGCTGAATGTATTTAGTATTCCTTAATTTAGCCTTGTGCTAGTCTAACATCTTTATTTCAAGTGTACATTTCTTCCATGGTAAGTGTATAGGAATTTGCTTTCTATGCTTGTAACATTATTGATAGTCTTCTTATGAGACACATTAGGCTGGAATTTTCCTTGATATCCAGGCCTCTACCATCATTCACACCTTGACTCATTAAATTAGAAAGGATCTATGAAAATACAGTCCATTTAAGATATTTATTAAGCTCTTTTTTTAGGCGGACTAGGCCCCTTTCTAACTCTTCGTTCTTATGAAGTATAGACATGAGGTGTCTTTGAGAATCCTTCAATATATTCTTTAGATCAACTTGAAAATTTGTAGCTTCTTCATTTCCCCTTCTATCTAATTCGCCTACCTTTTCCAGTGACCCATACACTTTAGATTTTCAGAGTTTAATTTAGTGACCATTTCTTCTATTTGAGACATTTGGAGGGTTAAGGAAATCAATTCAAGATCTTGATTCTTTACTTTCTCCTCTAGAGAAATTTTCTTAATATTTAATTCACACACAGAGTCTATCAACACACTAGCAACCCTCTTTATCCTTATAGCAGAGTAGTTATCTAGATTGTCCTTAATATCAAAGAGAGTTACCTCCTTTTATTTTTCATCTTCTGAGTTTTCCATGAATGAAATACCATGGATTTCCCTCACAAGCACCAAAACAGTCCACTATAACCAAACTCTTGATTATAGACTCTATTGTGAACCAAACTCTAGGCTCCTCCTACTTGCAATACCTTTATTGAAAGCACACCTTGAAACCTTTTCCAAGTTTTCCTTTAAAACTGGTTAACTCTAACCAGCTACAAGCTTAGGTAACTCTACCTAAGAAACTCACTCAAAAGAAAGCACTACTCTTACAAGATGTGTAGTTCGATTACAAATCCTTACTCACTCAAGAACTATTTTAGTTTAAGAACATATAAATCTAAGAATTTAAGTAGTATTGAAATGAGGTTTTGTTGCCTATAGTTATTCTTTGTAATTTGTGTAAAAACCACTTGTTGAAGAGGCATCTCTTTCCTTTTATAGCTGGGTGATAATTAGGGACTTAAAGAACATTGGAACAGTTGTCCAAGTCAAAACAAAATAGCACAAAATAACACCTGCATGTTTGTTACACACGATGACAAAACTATGCAGAAGGCGCGTGCCAACTGTATTGTACCTTTCACATCCAGGATCCTGGTACCTTGTCATTTAACAGCTCATCATCAAAACTACATTTAGCACCATGAACTTGTAAAACAAATGCAAAATTAAGTAAAACATGTACTAAAATAATTTGTAAAACTGAATAACTGAATAACTAATCAACTAAACACTTGGTCATACAAACTTGTACTAATATAACCTGAATACTAAACTAATACTTTGGGAGCTATCATGTAACCAACATGCCCTAATTTGAGCTAATCGGGGTCCAACCTATAACCTTAGTTGGAAGAGTTTTAGTACATTATCATGGGTGCCAATACTGGCTGTGTAGATCCACTAACATATTATCCTGATGGTCTAGGTTATCACCCTCTACTAGCAGGTGCCCCTAAGAGAGTTTCAACCTTTAACTGGCAGAAGACCTCTTAAAACCTACACTAGCTATGTAGTTTTGAAACTTAAAGACTACTATTAAATGCCATACCCTCGACCGGTAGGTGAGCCCCAATCCCTGGGTTCACTCGATGCTATATCCTACTACCAACCAAATTGGCATGGATACTTATTAAAGTCAACTAAACATCATAATAGATAATTCTCAACATGATCTTGACCAACTGAGTATGACAATAAAACCATGATTTGACTGACTTGTTGCTTAAAATGGAAACATTTATAAATACATAGGTATTGGGTGTTCATATCCCTCCAACATTGAATAGTTCTTTAAATACAATGACATCATTTAACAACACTGTAAGGCAATTCATGATTTAGAGACCCAAATAATAGAATATATCCCTAACTGATGAAATTCATGATTTTTTAGAATGGGAATATATTAGACTTATGAGAACAACATGCTCACATGATTTAATTCATAAGTTAGGAAATTAACATGGTGTCAATTGAGCATGATATAGGTGATTAAAATTTAAAGCATTTAATAACACAATTCACATGGGTAAACATATAGGCATGGCTTGAATTCAAAACTACTATGGAAAACATTGAGTAAATTCATACTTGACATTGAAATTTTTATAAAAAGAGGGAAAAGGGTTTATACTTGAAAAATAAGGGATTCTTGGGACTCAATTGTTGGATGCTCATGTTGTTGCGGCTGAAAGAATGGACATGTTGCTAAAGTTATTATCTCCCAAGCCCTCTCCACTTAAGTCCTAGTGTATCAGTTTCCTGTGTCAGTTTTTGGACCTTGGTTCTATTGTGGCCTTTGCAAGCAACAATTTTATCATTCCTTTTTGGTCTATTGTATTGGTACTTAACCTGATTAATTATAAACAAATCTTTACTTGTGATCTTCATTTGTTCCCCTCACTTTAAAGTTGTTCTACATGTTATTATTGTCCTAGTGACCATGAGGTAATTAGCTTACACTTATATTTACATATGGTTTGTTATTATTCCTTTTCAGTGATTCCAAAATAGGGAATACTACTAATTTCATATGGTAGGGAATAAGTGTGATATATCATGTACAAGGACCAGTTATTATGTAATGATGATGTTATGTATGGTATGCTGATAGGGGGATACAAGTGATGTGTTGAATAGATGAATGAAGGAAGGCAAGTTGATAGAGGGAAGTGGGAAGTATGGATATGTACTAAATAGAGGTACATGTGGATAGAGGGAAGAAATTGGAGCTTTTTACTGTAAATGACAATAATGGACCAGGTCCCTATATTGCATGATGGTGATGGAGGAAGTATGATGATGGGAGAATATTCAACTTCAGATGGTAATCAAACTGATTAAATGTAATGAATATACTCTAATTCTCAAAGCTAAATCATTGGTTTGTCATCATCAAAAAGGTGGGAAATTTCTATATGTAGTTTTACTGATGAGCAGCTAACTGTAAGGGACAGGTCCCTGGATGAGCAAGATATAGTATAGCTAGCACGCGTTGCCTGAATAGTTGTCTTCTTATGTAATAAACTTGCAGGTGTTATTTTATACTGATAAGGACAGCTAGTCCAATGATCTTTTAGTCTTAATTATCACTCAGCTATAAAAGAAAAGGGATGCCTCTTCATCATATTGAATTTTTTGTACCAATATAAAAAGTGAAGTGAGGCAGCAAAAACTCTATTTCAAGACTGCTCAAGCATTGATCATGTTCTTATCTTTGTAATATGCATAAAGAGTAAGTGAGTGTTCTTGAGTGTTGATCTATAATTGAATTACTCATTCTATAAGTGTAGTGTTTTCTTTAGTTAAGGAAAGTGCTTAGGTAGAGATGACTAAGCTTATTGCTGGTTAGAGTTAGCCAGTTGTTGAGGAAAATTTGGTAAAGGTGTCAAGAGTGCTTGTAATAGAGGTATTGCATGTAGGAGGAACCTAGAGTTTGGTTCACAGTCGAGTCTGTAATCAAGAATTATGTTCTAGTGGATACTTTTGGTGCTTGTGAGGGCAAGTCATGGTTTTTCCCTTCTTGGGTTTCTATGAAAAATCTTGTGTTTTACTTTCCTGCACTGCCTTATTTTTACCAACACCTCATAGTTGCTTTACTATTCTATCACTTGTGTTTGACTTTGAAGGACCTGGTCCCTCACTGTGTGGTGTAACTCCCATGGGTAATCAAACTGATTAAATGTAATGAATATGCATGGATTCTCAATGTTTAATGGTTGGTTTGTCATCATAAAAAATGGGGGAATTTGCTAAATGTAATTTTGCTGATGAGCAGCTAACTACGAGAGACTAGGTCCCTGGATGAGCAAGATACAGTATAGCTAACACGCATTGTCTGCACAGTTTTGTCCTCTTGTGTAACAAACTTGCAGGTGCTATTTTATACTGATTAGGATAGCTGGTCCAATGATCTTTTAGCCCTAATCATCACTCATATATAAAAGCAAATAGATGCCTCTTTATCAGATTGAATTTTTGGCACCAATCTAAAGAGAGAAGTGAGGCAGCAAAAAGTCTATTTCAAGACTTCTCCAAGTATAGCTCATGTTCTTATCTTTGTAATATGATTAAAGAGTAAGTGAGTATTCTTGAGTGTTGATCTGTAATCAAACTACTCATGCTATAAGATTAGTGTTTTCTTTTGTTAAGGGAAATGCTTAGATAGAGCTACCTAAGTTTGTTGCTGGTTAGAGTTAGCTAGCTATTGAGGGAAATTTCAAAGAGGTGTCAAGAAGTTCTTGTAATAGATGTATTACAAGTAGGAGGAACCTAGAGTTAGGTTCATAGTCAAGTCTGTAATTAAAATTTTGGTTAAAGTGGACTGTTTTGGTTCTTGTGAGGGCAAGTTATGGTTTTTCCCTTCCTGGGTTTCCACGTAAAAATCCTAAGTTTCACTTTCCTACACTACCTTTGTTTTACCAGCACCTCATGGTTACTTTACTATTCTATCACTTGTGTTTGACTTTGAGGGACCTAGTCCCTCACTGTATGGTGAATCCCTAAGGATTCCAATAACTAGCCTCTATGACACAATGTGTATCATGGAGGTTAACCTCTGTGAAATAATGTGTATTGCAGCGGTCCAGCCTCCGTGACACACCGAAATCACGGAGGTATTCTACCTTTGTGGTCCAAAAACACCCTGAACCCTTTTATAAAATACTAAAACTCTCCCAGATGAACCTTTTAGCATTGCTAAACATATTTCAACTCATAAATCAATGTTTTGAACTTAGGAAGGCCAAAAATGAAATGTTTGAAATCTTGGGTTTTTGAAATGGTTAAGTCCCTTGTACTTACTGTGAAATAAATGCCTTTGGGACTTGTAAAATGTACACGTATAGCTAAAAATTTGTCTAGGATTTTGCAAGGTATTACAATATCTCCCCTTAAGGATCATTTCTCCCAGAATGAAACTGTTTTAAGTGAAGTTTCTAAGAAGACTGAGATCATGCACTGAATACATATGAGTTGAATCTTGATTAAATAACTAAATCTGAAACATGATGCATGGATTGAACTGAATTCGTGAATGTATGCTATGACATGAGAATGGTTTTATAGATGAGATAGAAAATGAGAGAATCAATTAAGGAAAATCATTACCTCAAGATGGATCTGAATTCGTAGAGAAAATATAGGGGTACTTGGTTTGCATATCTTCTTCTTCTTCCCAAGCAGCTCCCCCAACGGATTGATTTCTCGATAGAACCTTAACCAAGGGAACTTTTTTATTCCCCAACCTATGAATCTTACGGTCAAGGATCTCAACTGGGAATTTTTCATAGGCAATACTATCTTTCACACCCACACTCTCTATAGTAAAAAATAGAAGCTTGGTCACTAATACATTTCTTTAATAAAGAAACAAAAAAAAACAAATGCGATGAAGCCAAATATGTAGGAAACTTTAACTCATAAGCTACCTTTCTAAAATAGCTCAACATCCTCTATGGGCCAACATAGCGGGGATTGAGCTTCCCATTATTACTGAACCTCTTCACCCCTTTTATAGGTAAAATTTTCAAATAAACCAAGTCACCAACGTCAAACTCAAAACCTCTTTTCCTCACATTTGCATAAGATTTCTAATGACTTTAAGCAATCTTCATCCTTTCTCGTATTAACTGAACTTTCTCTATCGCCTCATACACTGAATCTGGCCTAATCAAAGAAGCCTCAGATACTTCAAACAAACCAATAGAAGATCTACACCTCCATCCATAAAGAGCCTCAAATAGAGCCATCTGGATACTAGAGTGATAGCTGTTGTAGTAGGCATACTCAATCAAAGTTAAGTGGTCATCCCAACTAGCCTTAAAGTCGATAACATAATCCCTCAACATTTCCTCTAAAGTCTTAATAGTCCGCTCTTCCTGACCACCTATCTGAGGATGAAAATTTCTACTTAGATAAACTTTGGTGCCAAGACCCTTCTAAAAAGCCTTCCAAAAGTGGGAGGTAAACTAAATACCTCTATAAAAATAATAGTAAAAAAACCCTATACAACTTTAAAAAATCCCTGAGCAAGAGTCTAGCATAATCCTCGGCTTAATACAAAGTATAAGCTAGTAAGAAGTGGGCTGACTTGGTCATTCTATCTATAATAACCCAAATCAAATCATGCTAACGATGCATACGAGGTAAACCTGTCACAAAATCCATGTTTACTTCCTCCCACTTCCAAGTAGGGATGTTGAACTCCTGAAGTATACCACTAGGCCTTTGGTTCTCAACCTTAACCTACTGATAATTGGAATATCTTTCTTTATACCACTCCACCAATAGATTTCATACAAATCACAATATATCATAGTGGCTCCTAGGTGAATAAAATATTGTGCATCATGCGCTTCAGCTAATATTTGTTGTCTCAAACTATCAACACACAGAACATAGAAACTTTCTTGAAAATAAAGAATGCCATCTCCCCCTTTGTAGAAAAACTCAACCTTCTGATGCCAAACCACCTCATTCAACTTGAATAAAATAGGGTCCCTGTGTTGCTTTTCTTTTACTTCGACAACCAATGAAGATTCTAAATTATTCTGAACCCATCTACTACCTTCGATCAAATCAACCAACCTAACACCTAACCTACAAAGATAATGAACCTCATGAAATAACTCTTTCGTATCATCCTTAACATGATCAACACTTTCTATTGATTATCTAGTAAGAGCATCAGCTACTACATTAGCCTTACCCGAGTGATACATCACATTCATATCATAGACTTTCAATAATTCAAGCCAGCTTCTTCGATGGAGATTCAGGTATTTTTGCATGAAAATGTACTGTAAACTCTTATGATCCGTAAACACATCAGCATGAACCCCATAAATGCAATGACTCTAAATATTTAAGGCAAAGATAACAACTGCCAACTCAAGGTCATGGGTCAGATAATTCTTCTCATGGGTTTAAGCTGTCTAGAGGCATAGGTTATGAACTTACCTTATTTCATTAACACACAACCAAGACCAACTCTGGATATCAATAAACTACAAAACCTATTTGAACCCTCTGGTAAAGTTTAGACAAGAGAAAAAGTGAGTCGAGTCTTCAACTCCTGAAAACTCTTCTCTCAGGAATCTGACCACTAAAATTTGATTTTCTTTTGGGTTAGTTGAGACAAAGGAGAACAAATAGAAGAAAACCCTTCAATAAACCATCTATAGTAACTATCTAAATCGAAGAAACTCCTAAAATTTGATGGAGAGATAGGTCTAGGCTAGTTTCTCACTACTTCGATATTTTGAGGGTCAACTCAAATTCCATCACCGAAAATGATGAGGCCAAGGAAAGCTACTGATCTAACCAGAATTTGCACTTACTTAACTTAGGGAATAACTGGTGATCCTTAAGGGTATGTTATACAATCCTCAAATGGTCTGCATGATCACCTTCACTATAAGAATAGAAAAGGATATCATCTATAAAGACTATGATGAACATGTCCAAGTACTTCTTAAACACTGTGTTCATCATATCCATAAAAGCTGCAGGAGAATTTATTAGTCCAAAAGACATTACTAGGAATTCAAAGTGGCCATACCAAGTTTTGAAAGTTGTCTTTAAAATGTCACATTCCTTGACTCTAATATGATGATAGCCAGATCTGAGCTCTATCTTTGAGAAATAGCTTGCACCCTCAAGTTCTTCAAAAATGTCATTAACTATAGGGAGAGGCTACTTATTCTTGATTATGACTTTGTTCAACTGACGATAGTCAATGGACATTCTGAGGGAACCATTTTTCTTACATACGAAAAGAACTAGAGCACCCCATGGGGAAACGCTAGTCTTGATGAAACCCCTAACGAAAAGATCTTTTAACTATTTCTTTAATTTCTTAAGCTCGGTTGGAGCTATCCTTTAAGGTGGAATTGATATAGGTTGGGTATCTGGTAGGAGATTTATCTCGAAATCAATTTCCCTCTCATGAGAAACTCCGAGAAGATCTTCAAGGAATACTTCTAAACACTCATTCACTACTAGAACTGACTCAAGACTCAAAGTTTTATAATTTGAGTCCATGACTCAAATGAGATGGTATACACATCCCTTGGATATCATTTTTCTTTTCTTAACATAGGAGATAAACTGTCCTTTAGGCACTAAAGTACTACCCCTTTATTCAATAAAAGCTCATTAGGAAAGTGGAACTAGACAATTCTATTTCTTCAATCAACCAAGTCATAGCACAAGTGGATCCAATCAATGTCTAGAATAACATCAAAATCAGTCATCTGTAAATCTACAAGGTCAACTAAAGAAACTTTCTAAGACACTGTGATCGAGAAATCTCTATATACCCATCTAGATACAATAGAACTATGGACTGGGGTAGACACTGAGAAAGGATCTACTACTATATCAGGTTTGACACCGAATTCTGCTACTAGGAGTCACAAAAGAAAGTGAAGATCCAGGATCTAACAATGTATAAACATGAAGATGGAAGACTTGTAACGTACTCGTAACCACATCAGGAGAACTCTTCTAATCATGTTGAGTCTGGAGAGCATAAATTCAGTTCTAATGCTACCCACTGGTGGCACAGAACGTGGTTCCTTACTGAGTCGAGGGACCTGCTGGATCTGATGAAAAGTTGGACTGGCTTTGTGGACGAAAATCTTTTCCCTTCTAAACAACCCCCGGTCAATCCCTAATCATGTGTCCTGGGTTTCCATATCAAAAAAAAACATCACTCCCTGCTATACACTCACCCTTATAGTTATTACCATATTTTCTGCAAAGCAGATTGGTGCAACCACTGTTTATTCTACCATAGAACTTAGAGACTGGCGCTTTATCCCGACTATCCTGCCTGAACTTAAGGACTAGTGCACTGGCTGAAGATAGAGATGGAGCAAAAAATTTATAGTGGAACTAAGAATGATTCCCGCCATCAGACCCTTGTTGTTAGAATTTGAAGATACCAATTTGGACCCTCTTACTATCTCTTTCCTTCTCTTTGAGATTTTCCACATCAATCTTCTTAGCACGAACATCATCCTAGCAAGGTCCATTGTTTTAATCAATATTGTTGTTCTACATTCCTTGACTATACTATCTAACATACCCACGAACTTATTTATTCTAGCCATATAAATAGCCACCATAGTAGAGACTACCTCACCAACTGAGTAAACTTGAGTGAGTACTCATTCACACTCATGTTACCTTGCTTTAGCTTTATAAAATCCTACACCTTAGACTCTCTCAACTCATGGGAATAACTTGTCTAAGAAATTAGTGGAAAACTCCTCCCACTTTAAAGGTCCAGCCTCAACACCTCTATATTCCTTACACTTTATGAACTAAGTGTGAGCTACTCCCTTCAACTGGTAAGCAGCTAAATTAGCAGTCTCTCTAGAAGTGACACCCATACTGTTCGTCAATTTTTGCACACCATTTAGAAATTCCTGCAGATCCTGCTCAAGCTTGGATCCAAAAAAAATAAAGGATTTATCCAAGTGAAGTCTCAGATCCTATCTGAAGCTATATTAATTACTAGATTGGCTAGGGCAATAGCTCACTGGTTATTCTGAGTAGCCATATTCTATTCCAAAATAGTAAAAGCAGTCCTAAATTTGACAAGGGAAACATATTTGATTAGGAGTTATTTCTAAATAGATGGTGGTGCGGTTGATCCCCGTTTCTTTTTCTTTTGTTCCTTCTGGGAGGCATTTTCTATAAATATATGAAGGATGAGTTAGAAAGGAAATTCAATAGAGCTCATGCTCTTTCACACAATATGAATACTAAAAGAGGGAAAACTTTCCTCAATGTCTCATAGCCTCTTTCCCATAAGTGTGGCGTGTTTCACTCCCATGCACAAGACTCTACTCAATGTGGCTTTCAGACAGCCTAAGACACTTTAAGACCTTAGTTTCTAATACCAATTTTGTCACAACTAGAGGCTACCCCTAGTCATAACATGGTGCTTAAGGCCACAAGTAACCCCAATCTAACCCTTGATCTGGTACCAGCTGTGAGCACTCAATAAAATAATAATAATACAAGAATCATATGCAGAAGTTAAAGTGATAAAAACACTATTAAGGTAGAATAATAAAACAGTACCCAATGTGTATGAACTGCCAATACAATTGGAGAACAAGTCTACCTGCCTAAATATCTAAAGATCTAAATATATGAAAGCCTCTAAGACATGAGGAGTTGATAGGAAAAACCCCCAACTAACTCTGACTACAAAAACAACAACATACCTAGTGTATTCTTGTATATTGGTGTCTAGGGAAGATAGAGGGTACGCAAACCATACCATACCTCAGGTGAAGTAAAGATACTATTTTTTATAGACCCCCGACTTAGGACCAATTATAGTATAACAAACACAAAAGATAAGTACATATAAACTAGAACGATATGCAAAATAAACTAACAGTATAACAAACACAAAAGATAAGTGCATATAAACTAGTATGGTATGCAAAATAAACTAACACCGCTAGCCCTAAGATAATACTACATCCACAACAAAACGAACAAGAAACTTCAGACACAAAAGAATGCTCCCTTAATATTATCGATACACTCCTACCCTCTAACCCTCTACCCTAATTTGCGTCCTTCATACCTTTCTATCAAGGGTTATATCTTTTGTAAGTTCTAGCTACTCTATATCATTTCTAATCATCTCCCTTTAATATTATTTTAGCCAATCTTTACCTTGCCTAAAACCATCCATAGCTAGTGTCTTACACCTCCACACTGGATAATTAGATCCCCTCCTTATCACATGCCCTAACCAATATAACCTCACTTCTCGCATCTTGTCCTCCACTAAAGTAACTCCTACCTTCTCCTAAATAATATCATTCCTTACCCTCAATCCTTCCAAAGGAACCACCGATAGAGGATCACCCAGACACTTTATCAACATAGATACATAAAATAACGGATGAATGGAGCTCAAACTATAAGACAACTTCAATTCATAAGCCACATTACCAACCCTCCACAAAACCACATAAGGACTAATATACCGGGATCTTTCCTGGTATGTCCACACATCCATCCAACATTTTTATCTACGCCACCTTCAATATTTGGATATGGGAGTTCTTAATTGGACAACACTCTGCTCCATACAACATAGTCGGCCAGACTGCCACTCTGTAGAACTTACCTTTAAGCTTTGGGGGCACCTTCTTATCATATAGAACTCTCGAAGTGAGCCTCCATTTCAACCACCCTACCCTAACAAACTTCAAAAAACTAAAATAAATAAAGTACTAAAATAATTGTAAATAATGTATCCTTCATAAATGAGGACTCACAACAACTGTGAATAAATGGCACCAGACTGACTAAGGGTGATCAGGAAATTGAGCGTTTGAACCTATATTATGAAATCAATATAGCACAAAAGAGAGTATGTGGTTAGTACTTTGAATGTGCTGGTATGTGATATAGGGACTAACTAAAATACATATGGATAATGAATGTGAATGCATGAATACGTAAAACAAGTGCAAGACCAAGTAAAATATATATTAAAATAATCTGTAAAACTGAATAACTAAATAACTAATAAACTAAGCACTTGGTCATGCAAACCTGTACTAATATCACCTGAGTACTAAACTTAAACTATAGGAGAAGTCATATAACCAACATGTCTCAATCAGAACTAATCATGGTCCAAACTGTAACCTAGTTGGAAGGCTGTCAGTACCTTGCCATGAGTATCGGCACTGGCTATGTGGATCCACCAAACTAGTCTCTCAAAGGACTAAGGTGTTACCCTCTACTTATAGGTTCCTCTAAAAAAGTGTCAAACCTAAATTGGCCGAAAGACCTCTCAAAACCTATGTTGGCTATGTAGTTCTTGAACTCAGGGACTGCTACTAAAGGTTACCACTTCGACTGGTAAGTGAGCCCCCCTCCCTGGGTTCACTCAGTGCTAACTCCTACTCCTAACTTAACTGACACTGGTACTTATTAAAGTCATCTAAACATCATAACTGATAATGCTTAACATGATCATGAACACCATGATCTGACTGGCATATTACTTAAAATGGAAACATGTATAAACAGATAGGCATAAGTGTTCATAACCCTCCAGTACTGAATAATACCCTTAATACAATGACATTATTTAACAACATTGTAAGAAAATTCATGATTTAGAGACTCAAAACATAGATTATATCCCTAAGTAATGAAGTCTATGACTTTAAGAATTGGAATATTTTAAACATATGAGGACAATATTGTCACATAGTCTAATTCATATATAAGTAAACTAATATGGTGTCAACTGAGCATGATATGGGTGATTGAAATTTAAAGCATGTAATAACATAAATCACATGGTTAAACATATTGGCATAGCTTGAATTCAAAACTACTAGGGAAAATATTGAGTAAATTCATACTTAACATTGAAATTTTCATAAAAATATGGAAAATGGTTTATACTTGAAAAAAAATTCTTGGGACTTAATGGGAAGAAGGAACCCAGATGAACAACCCCAAATACATGATAAGCTTATAATTTGTATTCTAAGGAATGGGGATGATTTCATGTTAACTAATTGGGAATGGGGCAAATAATACCCCTATTGGGTTTTAATTTTCCAATTGGGCATTTAGGATGAGGGTGAAAATACCAAAATACCTCTTTAACCTTCAATAATAAAGCAGGAAAACACAGCCTCCATGGTACAGAGGCTATCATAGAGACTAGCCTCTATGACATGACGTGTATCACAGATGGTGACCCCCA
Source organism: Capsicum annuum (assembly GCF_002878395.1). Classification (NCBI taxonomy): domain Eukaryota; kingdom Viridiplantae; phylum Streptophyta; class Magnoliopsida; order Solanales; family Solanaceae; genus Capsicum; species Capsicum annuum. The sequence goes on from NC_061111.1 coordinate 127,427,980, forward strand.
TAACATGTCGTGTATTACAAAGGTTCAGCCTCCATGATGCGCTCAAATCAAGAAGGCATTTTTCCTTCGTAGTCCAAAAATACCTCAAACCCTTTTCAAACATTCTAAAACTCTTAACTTCTCTAAACATATTTCAACTCATAAATCAACTTTTAAAACTTAGGAAGGTCAAAAATAAAATGTTCATTGGAAAGGGAGATGGGACTATAGCTAGTAGTCAATCAAAACATGTAGTAGGTTCAAGTTCTTACATATGTATATTTAATGATATGGATGATGAGACCTTAACAGAGAGTACCTCACCATAAACTCATCCTCCTTTTAGCTTAGCCCATACTTCAAATACAAGTATCCCTACAGTTTGATAAATGGGGTATTCAGATCATATAGGCCATATATTATTGAGACATTTCTTTCAACCAAAGCATGGTCCGACCCAAGAGAATTTTCTATGAGGAACCAATATTAATCACTATGGGTATGTCTGGGATGCTTGAGTTTGAGAGGTTGTTTAATAAATACAAGTTAAGATGGATTATTGTAGAGTCGGATAAATATAGTTTAGCACTAAATCAAGAATTTTATGTGTCTTATCAGGCCATGTTGAAGTTTCTGGCTCTGTAAGGTTGCTATGCATGGCTCATGATCATATACCTGTTGTGTCAATTTAAGGTGTTGAGATTAACATTTTGGAGAAGACTATTTCACACTTCTTTCATGGTCAAGACTTTATGCCCTTGATTAACATTTAAAATATTGATCATCGTATAGTTGAGAGAGAAAAGTGAAACTAAAGCAGATTAGCAGTGATAACAAAATGGTACACTTTCACTGGATGGTGAATATTATTATTGCTGCAAAGTAAGATATTAAATGGGTGGCCGATAGAGAGTCATAGATAAAGAAAGTTTTCTTAAAATTTACTACCAATCTTATTAGACCTAAGTTTGCCATCTATTGGATCCCACATTCAGAAAAAATGCTCTGAACCCTGATCGAGTTTTCCTATTGGTAGAAATTATGGAGGATTATGGGGCTAACATCGCAAGTTAATTGCCCCAAAAATTCAAGATAGAGCAGTAGATCATGCGATGAATATACCACTCTTATTATTGGTGATATAGATATGCTTGAAGTCTGGTGTTTTGATATTGCCTGAGGTAGATTATTTTATCTTAGTTCATCTCACTACAAATCTTGAACTGATCAAGGACCTATGATTCTTGTGTTTGAAGAAAAAATTTTAGTGGGTTTTATGATATTAGAGAAAGACTTTCTGTTGTACATGCTCATAAAGATTGATATGTGTCATGACCTAAACCAAGGCCTAGTTGTAATAGGTACCTCAAGTCCACCATGGGCTGGAGACTACCTCTTAGCCTTACCTTAAGAGCACATGGTTATAAACAGTAGAAGCAAACCAAAATTGATAATAAGACATATAGATAAATGAAATGAAAACTAAGAGTCAAAGCTACATCCAACCCACACTTGTCCACAAAGCCCCTAAAACCAAAAATGCCGAATAGGTCGGGACATGCTTGATGAGTAGTGAAATTACCACTCATTTGCACTTAAAATTTGTGCACTATACTATGATTTGAAGGCATAAATGAGACAATATCATGATTAAATGGACTAATTTCCATATTTTATAGGTGTATAGATAATGAGATAAAAGGATGAGAAATTGAACTAAAAATGATCAAAAAGAAAGAGAAGAGCAAAAGTTGGAAAACCTGCATAGACTGGGCCTCAGATATCGCGATCGTGATTTGGCCACCGCAATCGTGGTAAGTCAAGATAGTCATAAGGCCACGATTAGATAAAGAATACAGTGATCACAGCTCTGCGATCATGGCTAAGCTAGTGCTATCGTGGTATAGCGAGATTTCCAGCCAGGGTCAAAGTTATCATTCTACACTACTGATCCCAACTCTCAGAAAAAGGGCTCAAAATCCTCATTAGATAAGCCCATCATTCCACAACCCTACCTCCCATCCTTAGTTTAGGATTTTTGTAATTTCTTGGAGCTTGGAGCTAAATCTGTACTAATCATGAGCTAAAAAGACATTAGAGTGACTTTTAAGTATAGATTTGGCACCAACCATTGAAGATTCATTAGATTCTAAAGTGTGGTTTTACCTCTCTTTATTTTCTTATGGATAACTTTGACGGAAGTATTAGTTTATTTGTGTTTATTATCATTATGATTTGCTAGATCTACCTCTTGGGATTATGCTAGAATAGGATACAATTATTTGTGCATTGGGATACATTTGTGTAGATTCTAGTTGGTTAATGATGGGTTCTGCTATTTCTTGGTTAAAATGGTTAGTATTTATGGGTGAAATCCCCAAATACCCAAATGGGTTTGATAGGTGAAAATCCCAAGCTCTAGAGAGCCTAGACCATCCTTCAAAGAGGGTTTTAGGTGAACTTTAGGGACCTCATCATCCTTAAAAGAGGGATATGTGAACTAAAACAATAGGAGATAATTTGTGGGTATAGTTTGCTAATTTTCACTATTTTAGACATAAAGGTGATTATGAAATTGACTATACTTAAGGCACCATCCTAGAAATATGGGTGTCTAATTGAGGTATTGGGTGGATTTAATTGTCACATTTCTTAGGTACTCAAAAGAGTCAATGAGTGGCATCTTTGAGGTTTTGGTGAACAACTATCCTCAACGACTTTATACCTAGACTACCACATCATTAATGATTAGAATTTGCGTCGAATTAGCATGTTCCCACGCATAACTTTCCCGTAGGAAAGCGTAGACACTCTAATTATTCTTAGTCTCTAATTAGTCCCTTAGAAACCCAAGAATTACCTTCACATTGGAAAATATTGAAAACCCCCAAACCATCTTGTACCATAGGTTTGAATTTACCAAGCCACTACTATTTCAAACTTTCCCAATCGCTACACATATTGTTTCTCATGGATTCGACCCCGACTCCTAGTTTGGTAAATATATTGACAACAACCGCATTGCACTCAAATTAATGTATAAGTTGAGCATTATCAAAAATGACGTCGTTGATGGGAAATAATTTGGTGTATTGAGTTAATTATGAATTTTAGTTTACTTGCTTTGATTAAAACTTATAAATAGTTGTTTGTGATTTTGTTTTGTTTCCTTAGTTAGTTAGGTTTTTATTTATTTTGTTTAATTGCTAATATAGAAATTTTGAATAAAATTTAATTCGGTGGTTGGAGATCCTATCGTGACAATCCATATCCATATTGTAATGGACCCCACTTTTAGAAAGATTGTAGATATGTGATATTGGGTGTATTTATGCATTCTAGCGCTATGATTGTAGCCTATTTAGCCTTATTTTGAGGATGATTCATGTAATTAATGGGTTGAGAATGATATAAATGAAAATTTATGTGTCCAATTATGCGTTTACAATGTTTAATGGTAGTTTCACATGAGTTTTGATTCAATTTGAGCATTGAGAGTTCAATCGAGAAAACTAATATAACTAGCTTAATCTAGGTGTTATTCTAGTCTATTGTGTAGGGTTATAATTTGTTTTAATGAGTTACTAAGGATGTTATTATTTATTTATATGTTAAAAAACTTAGTTATAATGTTCAAGGGTCAATTGGATCAAGAAAAGAGTCAAAACAATAAGTTAAAGCTCAATGTGAATTTAGCCTATGCTTAGCTCGTATTTCCAGTTCATCGTTGAGGATGTTGTGTTGTTCTGAGATCTAAATTATTTTGTATAATGCTATAGGATACTTTTTTAATGGACTATGGTGATATATGAAGGATTTAAAATCTTTAAATCAAGTGAAAACAACTCAAAAGGGCTTGGAATGGATTGCGGAAGCATAAAACATAGCTTGATGCCAATTTGGACACCTGAAAAATATTGAGAGAGTGTGGGCGCATAGTAAGATATATCGGTGCTTACGACATATCAATGGATTTAGAATGAACCCAAAATAGTGAAATGACATGATTTAGATGCGACTCAACGCCCTCCAACGAGTTAATCATTGGGTTCGCAGACGACCAGAAATTATTTCCTTGTTCAACAAGGCATGGTCTATTTCTTCTACTATAAATAGAACCTTATACACATTTTTACTTACTTTTGTACGTCTTGGAGGATTAAGGAGGCTACCACAACTTCTTTTTAGGGTTTATATCTCTTTACTTTAGTTTTTTTCATGGTTTGTATCATCAATCCCAGTGATTGGATGATGAATATTTCTATTAAAGGCTAAAACTCCTTTTCCGAGGTTAATCCCAAGATCATGACTACTTTCATTTTGTTTTTTTATTTATTCTTGTTTTAACTAATTTAAGGATTAGCTACCCTTATTAAAATACATCAATTGTCAACCTTGAGAACTAGAGAGAGAGAATAGGGTGATAGAATATAGGAATAAGCAAGGGATGGTTTGTAATTATTTAAGAAATAAGGAATTCAAATTAGTATCTAGGACAAGGATATACTTAGATACCTTAATTGATTCATATGTAGGATGATATTTGTAAAGAACTTAAGCGAACTATTACATCCGCGCTCAACGATGTAGTTGTAAGGTTTAACTTAGGCAGAGGATTAGAGGTTGGGAAACCATGATCATGCTTTAATGAATGAAGTTCAATAACGTAGTATGATTGTTCATAATCCTTAATATTGGGCTTCTATCCATAGATTGTCCTAAGTCATTACTTTTTCCGCATTAGTTTAGTTTCTAATTAGTTTACATGTCTTAAACCTTCTTATTTACTTTTTCTCAATTGTTAAATTAGACTAGGATAGGTGGTGAATGCAAGTCCCTGTGAGATCAATACTTGGGCTTTCTTGAAGGCTACTTTACTACTTAATAAAACCACAACACTTGCTTGTGCTCTTGGTTGCTATTAAGTTTTTGGCGTCGTTGTCGGGGACTTGTAACTAGGCAACTATCTTATTTTTAGTTTTTCTATATTGAGTTGTAAATAGTTCTTTTTAGTTTCTTTTTATTTTCTTTTATTTCTCTTTTTATCTGACTTCTTGACATGTCAGCTTGGGATAGATGATTTTCAAGTGATGACGATTGTTGTTGTTTTTGTGTGGGACCACATCAAGTGCCTTATTGTCTAGATTTTGATAGAAGTGAATACACAGGACCTTCACAAAATAATGTAGATACTGTTCTATTTGTGGAGTAGACTGCAGCTTGGTATTTGGTTTATGGTCAGAGTGGTCATACTACAGCTATGTGTGTTGTTAATTCCAATTCAAAATTGTCTGTCGGCTATGTTGAAAGGCAAAATTTTATAAACTACTATAATCGAATGGGGCTGAATCTATCACAAATTCAATCATAGACCAACCAACAGTAGTTTCAGCAGCAACAACTAAATATACAGGCCACAACTCAAATGATTAAAATGGAAGAGATGCCGAAACAAATTTTAGCAACTTAAGTACAGTTCTTAGAAGACATGAAGCACTATTAGAAGACAGTAGAGCAATTGAATAATAAGCTGGAGGTAGATGCAGAGTTGACTTCCCAACCTATTGTAGATAAAGTTGCAGATAATTTGAGAAAGTCTGTGTACTAGAAAACTAAAATTATTGAATAGGTTGAAGAGATACCACTGCCACCATGTCTACAGTGGCTAAGCAAAAACATTTGAGGAGGATATTAGCCAATCTGTGGAGCAGACACAAGAATTGTAGCCACTCGATTTTCATCTTTATCTTGAGACTAAAATTGAGAAGGTGAATAAAAGTGAGTGTGTAGTAGATAGTATAAATTTTAAAGTTGGATTGGTTGGGTCTCACTCGCAACATTTTTCTACATCAATGTTTAGATGATATCTTGTCTGTGGAATCATTTGAAATAGTGGAAGAGTGTGAAGATGAGGGATAAGAATCCTATATTCTTGATTTTACACCAAATAAGCAATATAACAACACACCTCACTTCAAAGCTATGTGGTTACCATGCATATTCTATTACTCGGTTCCTTAATCTTTGTACCACCTCCTTATGAGCGAGGCAAAAAAATAGATGGAAAGTAGGGGGTGAAATTCATATCCTCAAGGTGTAGGAGAAAGTTAAATTGGGTCATGCCGCGACACTAAATTAGGCATTTCTTGGGAGGCAACCGAAGCTAAGGTATGTTTTCTTTTTAGTTTTTTTTTTAGTTTTTATTTCACGTAGTTTATGTTTTTGGTTGAGTCACAGGTTAATGGGAAGTCTGAGTACCATAAACTTGAGCTTTATTCATGGCAAAGAATGAGTGTGGGGTTCCCGGATCTCCTTTATGTGTTAAGATGCTATTAGCTAGGCCTAGAGGCCTCAAGGAGTATTTCTATCTCTTACTTTTAAATTCACTTTGGGGAAAAAATAGATTTTTAAGTATGGGGTGGGGAAATTCCCAAATTTTTGCTCAATTTAAAAAAAATTATGTAAGATATTTGACTTGGTGCTATTTTTTATTGCATGATGCAAGTGGGTTTGTTTGTAAAAGCATGTTGAATTGTGTGAATTGCTACTTTTGAGACTCTTGGGCTCATGTTTTTTACTCTTGTATTTGAATTAAATTTGAATTCGAGAATTAAATTTGAATTCATGTTATTATTGTTTGGGAGTCTATGATAATCCTATTGAGTTGAGCATGTGCCATATGTGTAAGTTTTTTTGTATATTCCTTGTTGCATATGATGTGTAGAATTTGGCCAGTGTGTGTGTGAAGTGAAATAGAAATAGAGAATGCGGGTTTAGAAAATGATATAGGCATTTCTTTGATAGCCTTGTTTTATACCTTCTATTTGTCCTACCCTTTATTCATTATCCTAGTTAACCCCATTGAGCCTTTAACTTATTTTCTTTGGTAGCCTCATATGTAGCCTAATTCCCTCTTCGATAGACCATAATTTGATCCAAAAAGCTCTTTAGTGCTTTAATAAAAAAAAATTGAATTAGTAAAGAGTTTGAGAAATAAGAACAAAAAGGTAAATTTGATGCCCCAAGGTAATAGTTATTAGTGTTGATAATTGATGTGTGGTGGTTGGGTATTATGTAATTGATGCTAGAACTATTGCCATGGTTGAGAAAAAAGAAAAAAAAATTGATTCTTGTGGTAATAAACTATATGACAACCAAGTGTTTGTGAAAATGCTTAAAAGAGATAGGGAAAAAACAAAAGATATGGGTGGATGAAAAAGTGTAATTTGGTTGTTAGAGATTTATTTTAAATGTATGATGTAGTGTATTAAAGAGCTTAGAGAGGTTAGTCAGTATTCTTGGCCAAAATAGTTCCTACCCATCCCTTAGCCTACATTACAACCCAGAAAAGACCTATTTGATTCCTAGGTTCATCATTCGAATATTAGTAGAGCACTATACTAAGGGTAAGCCTATAGTTCAATACGTGTAATTTGTGAATTCTTTGTGAGAGTGAGTGTAACTTGATTTGTATACCCATTATCATAATTGCTTTATTGTAAGTATTTATGGGTAACTCTCTTATTGTGAGGGCACAAGTTTGATGAATGTGGGTGATTTGTATGATGTCTTATATTGAGCAATATGCATGAGTTTTCCATGTATTGAGTAAGTTCTTGAGGCTAGGATGTTTCGGAGTAAGATTCTTGAGCTTTCAATTGTGTATAACATGCTTAATGTTGTAAACTTGCATTTCATATGGTCATTGTAGTGCTAGATTAAGTTTCTTACATGTATTTTAAGTGTGGAGTCCTTCCATCTCATGATGCTTTTAGTTAAGATTTGTCTGAGGAAGAACAAGGCTTTAAGTGTGGGGTGGTGATGTTGGCCGTATTTATGCATTCTAGCGCTACTATTCTAGCTTATTTAGGCCTATTTTGAGGATGATTCATGTGATTAATGGGTTGATAATGATATAAATGAGGATTTATGTGTCCAAGTATGTGTTTACAATGTTTAATGGTGGTTTCACATGAGTTTTGATTCAATTTGAGCATTTATAGTTCAACCGAGAAAACTAGTATAACTAGCTTAAGCTAGGTATTTTTCTAGTCTATTGTGTTGGGTTATAATTTGTTTTAATAAGTTACTAAGGTTTTTATTATGTATTTATATTTGAAAAAACTTATTTATAATTTTCAAGGGTCAATTGGATCATGAAAAGATTCAAAACAATAAGTTAAAGCTCAATGTGAATTTAGCCTATGCTTAGCTCGAGTTACTAGTTCATCATTAAGGATGTTGAGTTGTTTTGATCTCTAAATTATTGTGTTTAATGCTATAGGATTCTTTTTTAATGGACTATGATGATATATGAAGGATTTAGAAACTTCAAATAAATTGTAAACAACTCAAAAAGGCTTGGAACAGATAACGAAATCATAAAACATAGCTTGACGCCAATTTGGACACCTGAAAAGTATTGAGAAAGTGTGGGAGCTTGGAAAGGATTTTGGGCACATGTGACGCATCAATGGATTTGGAAGGCACCAAAAACAGTGAACCAATGTGATATAGATGTGACGCGATGCCCTCCAATGCGTTAATCACTAGGTTCGCAGACGACCAGAAATTATTTCCTTGTTCAACAAGGCATGGGCAATTTCTTCTACTATAAATAGGACCTTATACATTTTTTTACTTACTTTTGGAAATCTTGGAGGATTAAGGAGGCTACCATAACTTCTTCTTAGGGTTTATATCTCTTTACTTTAGTTTCTTTCATGGTTTGTATCATGAATCCAAGGGATTGGATGATGAATATTTCCATTAAAGGCTAAAACTCCTTTTCCTGGGTTAAGGCCAAGATCATGACTACTTTATTTTTTAATTAAGTTTGTTAATTTTATTATCATCATTGGTTTTTTGTTTATTCTTGTTTTAAATATTTTAAGGATTAACTACCCTTAGAATACATCAATTGTCAACCTTGTGAACTCGGGAGAGGGAATAGGGCGATAGAACATGGGAATAAGCAAGGTATGGTTTGTGTTTCTTTAAGAAATAAGGAATTCAAATTAGTATCTAGGACAGGGATGTACTTATATACCTTAATTTATATGTAGGATGATATTGGTAAAGAACTTAAGTAAACTATTGCATCCCCACTCAACGATATAGTTGTAAGGTTCAACTTAGGTAAAGGATTAGAGGTTGGGAAACCATGATCATGCAATTAACCCTAAGAATCAACGACCAAGATAATTAATTTAATAAATGAAGTTCAACAATGTAGTATGATTGTTCGTAAGCCTTAACACTGGGCTTCTATCCATAGATTGTCCTAAGTAATTACTTTTTTTTACGCATTAGTTTAGTTTCTTTTTAGTTTACAATTGTTAAACCTTCTTATTTACTTTTTCTCAACTGCTAAACTAGACTTTGATAAGGAGGAAAACATAAGTCCCTATGAGATCGATACCTGGGATTTCTTGAAGCAATTTTACTACTTAATAAGACCACGTACACTTGCTTGTGCACTTGGGCGATGTCAATATGCTCCCCGGAGAGAGATGTGTGCACCATTTTAATCTTATGGGGGGTATGGTTGTTCTCTATGTGGTGGTATAGATGAACTTTGGAGTGATTGCCCAAATGCCCCCTCCCCCCATTATGCTAACTCGATTGCTAGTTCTTCTTATGATTTTAATTGGTCTTATGATGATGAAAATAATGAACGAAGCACCAAAAATAGTAGTGTTGAAGCAATGCTTTAACTTATCTTGGATTGGGTGGAGTCAACGGGGGTAATATACATCTCATACATTAATCCATAAGGCCATATAATGAGGAAATCAAGAAGATAGAAGACATGGGCATGAAAGTCAATCATGCAAATACTACAACTATGCCCACGCTTCTAAATGACATTGATGAATCTTTGGTGATTTCTTAACCAACCAATCCAAACATGAGAGATGATGCCAAATTTGACAAAATGGTACTAGAGTCAAAAGATGAAACCAACCACATCCTTTGCGAATGCTCTAGTTCATTTCAGAATGAGAATGTCAAGAGAAATTTGACTGCATAATTTGGGAAAAGAGCTCAATTGAACCACTTTTCAACATTATGTTTGGTCGATATGTTGAAAGTCAAACCATCTAAGGAAATGATGAATTTTGGCAACGAGGAACAAAATACTTACATTTTGGAGGTTATCACTCCTAACGGGAAAGAGGAAGCCAACCACTTGAAGGTCAAAAAATGCAAGACACAAGGTGTAGCAAGTTGATCCTTGAAGTTCTCATTAATACCCAATAGGGCAACTCAAAAATTTAATGTAAAATTGTGTAAAAGAATTAAGTCCTCAAAGTTGCATGATATAAAATGTGTCATTATGCCATTTCATTTGCCCAATGCACCTCAAAGATGTACTGATCAAAAATTGGGAAGGAAATTCAAATCCTCTAAGTGGAGGCATAAGTGATGGTTAAAGAGGTGCCATACCGCGATGTTAAATCAAGCGTATGATGGGAGGCAACCTGTTATTTTCTTATTTAGATTTTTGTGTTTTTTGAATAAGTCATGTGGTTTTGATGTTTTGTAGTTGCTTTGGATAGATTGGAAACGAAAAACAAGTCAAAATCAAGTTTGAGAAGTGTGGCAGCCTTGTAGAAAATAGGGCAAAACGGGGGAGCAAAACGCCTTAGGTACCATGATCATATCCTAAGGATCACGATCGTGATACCGCAATCGTGTCTATAATACTGCGATCATGACAGATTCTCTATCCTTCAATATGATTATCAATTTGGTTTTAGGGAGCCCTTATATTCTTCTTATAGTTTTACATTATGTAGTGAGGTCACTACAATTCTTGTTATTGGGGATGTGTGTCCCTGCCTTTGTGTGAATACAAGTTGGCTTACAATACCTAAATTTAGTACACACAAAGCATGGAAATTTTTATTAATTAATTGTTTTCATTGTTTAGCTTTCTAATTCTTTTAATAATGATATTGGGTGAGCCTTTCCCTATGATAGATTGAGTGATGACATTCTTAAGGGAAACTCCTTGTGATTAGGTCTTGAGCCACAATTGCAAAGAAAGTCTGAGTACTTGTGGCATTGTGGATTTAGGATTGCACTAATACCATTGGCGAAGTATAAGTAGCCATATAGTTGGTTTGCCCATATGAAGCAAAAATGTGAGACTGAGACTTGGGTTATTACCACGGTTAGAAAATTTTGCATCGTGAAAATGCAAAGTAAACACCTCCCCCCCTCCATCCAAAATTTTTTGAAAATCAAGAGCATGGATGTGAGATACATTGTAACAACTCTTCTTCTCTTTTTGTGACTCCAAATTTTTTACTTGTGAAAATTGGTATATACTCCATTTTTGTCTCTAGCGAGAGGGGAAATTGAGACTCCTTGGTGAATTTGCATGCCATGCATGGTGAGTTTATTTGTTCAAATCTTATGTATAATTGTATCATCTAGAACTTGCCCTATTAGTCTCTCAAGGCTGATTATGATTGTACTTGGTTGGTGAGATAATCTTAGGCCATTTTTTTGTGACAATGGAAGTCAACTTTAGCCTAAAAAGCCTACCCATGCATAAACATTATCTCTAGTCACCTATTTTGAGCCTTTGGACCTTTTTTTGGAAAACACATTGCAAGTTGTGAGCCTTTCAAGTCTTATCCCTCTTTTGAACCATATCCTTCTTGAACTAAAAAATGCAAATTGAGGCTAAAATCCTAAGTTGGGGGTGGTGAAGATTAGAAGAGGTAACTTTGGGCCACAAGAATGTAAGTTAGTGCCTAAGAGCTAAATTTTTAGAACAAATGAATAGGAAAAAGAAAGGACCTAAGAAAGGAAAGAAAGGCATGAAATGAACAAAGCAAAGAAGCAAAAAGAAAATGCTTTCTAAAAGATGGGTGAATCAAGGTAGTAAAATTAGGCACATGCTTAAAAAGTGAAAACAAAAGAAGTGTCCCATGGTCAAAACTTGGATAAAAAAAAAGTATAATGTATATGTTCAAGGAGGGTATAGTGACTTTGTTCCTAAATAATATCCTACCCTATCCCAAATCTACATTACATGCTCAAAAAAGTCCTTTGAGATCTCCAACCAAGTGCATTCATTGTAGTGGTGATTGAAAATAGGGGCAAGCCTACGGCACGGTACTTGTTAACATCGAGAGTTCTTGAGTGAGAGAGAGAGAGTTATTTACTTAAATTCGTCGTTGCATATTTGATGACTTGGTGTGTGGAATTTTCTTTCTTGTGAGGAGGCATGTAAACAAGTTGAAGTGGATGATTTTGTCATCTCCCGAAAAATGATCATAAGGAGTATAATGTAGTTGAGGTAAAAAAGGAGTAATTTATTGAGTATTAGGGATTGTTGCATGATTACTCTTTGAAGTCTTTTGGATCCTTGAAAATTACGTGTTATGTTGAAGGGTGTCGTGAGAATAGTTTTTCCTATGAGCAAATGGATTTTTCTAGTAGTAACTAAGTTGAATTTATCATGATTATTTTGGTCATCTAATGTAGTCATAAATGTGCATTGTCTCGTGGTAAGAGGTAGTGATGTTTGAGGACAAGAAAAGTTTTTTAAGTTGGGGGTGTTGATGAGTTGTGAAAATACCGCTCATTTGTACTTAACATTTATGCACACTACAGTGATTTGAAGGTATAAATGAGACAACGTCATGATTAAATAAACTAATTTTCATATTTTGCAGGTATAGATTTGACGAGATAGAAGGATGTGGAATTGAGCTGAAAATGATCAAAAAGGGAAGAGAAGTGCAAAAGTTGGAAAACCTATGCAGACTTGGCCTTAGGTATCATGATCACGAGTTGGCCACCGCGATCGCGGTAAGTCAAGAAAGTCAGATTGTGATCACATTAAGAATACAGTGATCTCATCTTCTTGATCGCGGCTAATCCATCACAATTGCAGTATAGCGGGATTTCCAGCCAGGGGCAAAGTTGTCACTCCACGTTGCTGGTCCCAACTCTCACAAAAATGGATCAAAATCCACATTAGAGAAATTCATCATTCCACAACCCTACCACCTATCCTTAGTTTTGAGTTTTTGTAATTTCTTGGAGCTTGGATCTAAATTTGTACTAATCTTTAGCAAAGAAGACATTAGAGTGACTTTTAAGTGTAGATTTGCCATCACCCATTGAAGATTAATTGGATTCTAAAGTGTGGTTTTCCCTCTCTTTATTTTCTTATGGATAACTTTGATGGAAATATTGGTTTATTTGTGTTTATTATCATTATGATTTGCTAGATCTACCTCTTGGGATTATGCTAGAATAGGATGCAATTATGTAGGGATTGTGATATATTTGTGTAGATTCTAGTTGGTTAATGATGGATTCTACTATTGCTTGGTTTAAATGGTTGGGATTTATCGGTGAAATCCCCAAATACCCAAATAGGTTTGATGGGTGAAAATCCCAAGCTCTTGAAAGCCGAGACCATCCTTGAAAGAGGGGTTTGGGTGAACTTTAGGAAACCTCATTATCCTTGAAAGAGGGATGTGGGAACCAAATCAATAGTAGATGATTTAGTTTGCTAATTTTCACTATCTTAGATATAAGGGTGATTATGAAGTTGAATATGCTTAGGGAACCATCCTAGAAATAGGGGTGTCTCGTTGAAGTATTTAGGGGCTTTAATTGGTACGCTCGTTAGGTACTCGAAAGAGTCAATGAGTAATATCTTTGAGGTTTTGTTGAAAAAATAGCCTCAAGGAATTTAGACCTAGCCTACCACACATCAACAATTAGAATTTGCATCAAATTAGCATGTTCCCATGCATAACTTTCCCCTAGGAAAGCATAGTCCCAAGTCTGTGCCTAATTAATTACACTCTAATTATTTTTAGTATTAAATTAGTCCCTTAGAAGCCCAAGACTTACCTTCACATTGGAAAACATTGAAAACCCTTAAACCATTTTGTACCATAGGTTTGAATTTATCAAGCAACTACTATTTCAAACTTACTCAATCGCTACTCACATTGCTCCTCGTAGATTCAACCCCGACTCCTAGTTTGGAAAAAATATTTACAATGACCGCCTTGCACTCAAATTAACATGTAAGTTGAGAATTATTAATGCCCCCGTACATGACGAAAATTAATACAAAATAAAATACTAAGAAATAAAAGAAATAGATGAAATGATTGGACCTTTCAAAAGATAAAGGCTCACCACTTCATAGCAACTCAATAGATGTACCAAACCACCTAACACTGCACAAGACCAATAGAACACCCTTAGGACCCTACATTATAAAATGATGTAGAATCTAGGGACGGACAGTAGGAATAACACTAGCATGCAACACAGGAAAAGTGATAAAATAATTCCACTGCTATAAACTAGTCAAAACCATTTTCACAAGAATTATGTGTACGTATATAGAATGTCGGGATAAGGACAAGGTTCATGAACATGAGTATTTAAATCATTAACCTGAACAGTGTAGATTGCTTCATCCTAAAGGAACCCATGGGCTATAAAGGGCCCTAGTGCATGTTAGTCGCACGAATTGAGGAATCCAAAGGAAAGGATAAACACACCAAAGCTCTAGCTATCCAAAAATATAATGTGTGAACCAAGCACACAATCATCCAGACCCCCATACCAGCAAATATAGTTTCCTGTGTCATCCCTTTCCCCGGGACTACACCTTCACGGTGAGCTACATAGTTCTCTTTAAGCCTAAATTAAAATAGTTTGCATATAAATCCAACAATTAAACCAAGAGTCTTATATTAAGGAATTTACCACTTTGTACATCATACAAATTATTCTTACAAGCTTATGTAAGTATGTTATTCTAATCCATGTGACGATTTGACTCCCAAGTTCTATTTAAAATCTAAAACCATAGCCATTAAGGTCCTTTCAAATCTATTTTAATAATTTTTCCATTAATGCAATGTAATGGGTTCATATCTAAGTTGAATTATCCAATTATCCATGTTCAAAACCAATTTTACAATATAGGTTGAGTTTAGCACCATTACCAAGTCAAAAAATTATCAATTTGGGGAAATCTATGTTCCCCATTCCAATTCCCATAATAATACACCAATTCAGTCCAAAAACCATAAATTTAAAGTATAGATCATCAATTTAAAATATGAGAAAAGTAATTCTCGTAATACCTATCAAAACCCTGCAACCCAATTTCAAACCCATCAATTCAAATCATATAGATAATGAGTAAATAAGTGCCACAATGTAAAGTCAAAATTAAAGAATAAGATACATGGCTGAAATACACAAGAATTGAAGTAAATTTGAAATTCAAAGCTTGAATGGTAAATCCCTGGTAAAACCCTTGAGTTTTCTTAGGTTTTGAGTTTAAGAGAGAAAAATTTATCTTCGAAAACTTAGGAAAAAGGGTTATTTTATGTTTATAAGTAATATAAGGGGTAAAAAGATTACAAGCCCCTCGCCCCCAGTGGGAAAACCAAAACATTGGGTGATTTTAACATAATAGCGTGGCACGCTAATATTACAGAGGTTAGCCTCCATGACATACTGCTTTCGCAGAATTCCAATGGCATGGCATACCATTATCATAGAGGCACACTGCCTCAGAGTTTCAATATATCCCCGAACCCCTTTCAAAAATTCCAGAACATTCCCAAATAACCCTTTTAACATCCCTAAACATAATTCAAGTCCAAAATCAATGTTAAGCACCTGGGATAGTTAAAAATAAAGTTGTCAAAATTGTTTGGGGTCTCATAATATGGCCATATTTTCTAACCTTGGGGCCACACCTACTGAATCCTTTTTTGAGGCCTTGAGGCCTAAAACCCATGCTATAATTGAAGCCACAACTTCCTCCACCTCACAACAACCATTAGTTCCTATCTCATAGACTCTTTCTCTTAGTCTATCCTTGCCTCTACCATCTGCTGGTGAGTATGTTCTTTCCCTATAATATCTTATAATCCATGTTGAATAGTTACCACAATTGAGTTAAAGGTTGAGAATATCAAGAATGGGGTATAATTAAAGGGTAAGTGTGACACCCCAAGTGTCGACCTCTAGAATTCTTGAGTTTTTACACTCACTGCCCAGACTATGACTCTTTATATGAGTCATAGGGTATCACTACAAGTCTTACGACCCTAATCGTATCCAAACTAGTGTGATACCCAACGATCTTATCCTGAGTACAACTTGGACCCTACGAGTTATATGGTCATGTTACAAGTTATATAGTAGTTCTCGTAGCCTAACCAATAAAGGAGGCCAACATTTCTTTCTTGCTTATGATTTGACCGCATGAGTAGTATGGTTTGAGGATGATTTATATGGTATGACTCATAGTTAGACCAGTGGGCATGTGTAATACCTAGTATTTTTGGGCTAGACTTTGAATCAATATTCCTATGTGTGTAAACTCTAATACCATGATTCATATTTGAATGCATGTTTTATGATAATTATCCTAGTGTTAAGAATGATTTTGAGTTGAAAAATGTTCATGGGAATCAATTAGATCAAAGTTGATCTAAGAGCTTTTGATTCGGCCAAATCTTTGTATTCGATTCTACAAGGGCCTACTTTGAACGTGTATAAATTTTTATATATGTGGAGTTTGGAAGATCAAAACCTAACGAATAATAGATAATTGCGTTAGCTTTCCAAAGATACCAAATTTATGGCCATGCAAAGGTCGTGTATCGCATGAAAATTGAAAACGCCACTGGAAAGGGTGTGTGATGGACATGCATCACTTACTTGGGGCTGTGCGATGGCCATGTTTCACCTACCTTGGCTTGGGAGATTATTATGTATCGCATGGTGATTGCATAGTGCAAAAAAGGCTCCGTTTTGACTGAAATCAAAGGCGTTAAAGTCTTTTCACACCCCTAAATTATCCTTAATCACTCCTAATCGAAATAAGGGGTCTTTAAATATGTAAATTCCACTCCCTTAACCCCCAAGCATTCAAGTTATGATTCAAAAACCCTCCTCCTCTCCCAAGAACAAATTCCAATCCCTTTCTCAAGAAATTAATAATTCAATCTTCCAAGTTTAAGAAACCCTCAAGACATCTTTAAGAAACCATTTATTAAGGTATGTGGGGTTTTGGGAAAAGCTAATATTTCAACCTTGTACCCAAATATATGATTTTCAAATTAAATTTATATTTTTAAGTTAGAGTTCATTTCCAAATCCTCATTTGTTGAAAGCATAGCATTATCATGTGATTTAAGGGACTAAAGAGCATAAAATTTGTACTTATTCATGTTTTAAACTACAAGGTTGATATTTAGTTTTGAATTTCATTACTTTAATTAAAGTATGAGTTTTTCCTTCATAATAGGATTTCACATGTCAAGATGAGTTTGATTTTTGTTCTCATTAGTAGTTTGAACTCAATTTATGTCCACATATGATTCCATAAAAAGTTAGGTTATCTCATGCTTTAAGTTTTGATTTCCTATGTCCTATTCAAATGAATTTCATGTTATAATATCGACTTATGAACTTATCCATGTAATAGTATTATTTACTTATGTTTAAGATAGATCTTTGATATGGATATCATCACCTTAAGATTAAGGAGGAGGATATCACTAAGATAGCTTTCCAAACTCTGTATAGGCACTTTGAGTTCCTGGCTATGTCATTCAGTTTGACTAATGCCCCAATGGTATTTATGGATTTTATAAATAGGGTTTTCAGGAAGTTTATAGATCTTTTTGTCATTGTATTCATTAATGACATCTTTGTGTATTCTAAGAGTAAGGTGGATCATGTTAATCACCTCTGTGTGGTGTTACAGACCTTGAAATAATAGCAATTGTATGCCAAGTTCTCTAAGTGTGAGTTCTAGTTGAAGATGGATCCACAAAAGTTGGTTGTGGTTAGAAGGTGGCCTAGATCCATGACTCCAACCAAAATTCAAAGCTTCTTAGATTTTTCTGGGTATTATAAGTGGTTCATGGAAGGTTTATCGATGATAGATGCCCTATTGACTAAGTTGACTCAGAAGAAGGTAAAGCTTTCTTGGTCAGATATTTGTGAGGGAAGTTTTGAGAAGCTTAAGGATAAACTAATTTTGGCTCTGGTTTTAACATTGCCTGAAGGTAACGAGGGCTTTGTGGTTTATTGTAATGTATCTCACGTGGGACTTGGATATTTTTTAATGCAGCATGGAAAGGTTATTGCCTATGCTTCCAAGCAGTTGAAGGTGCATGAGAGAAATTATCCTACTTATGATTAAGAGCTTCTTGCAATGGTCTTTGCTTTGAAAATCTAGCTGCAGTATTTATATGGAGTGCACATAAACATCTTTCTGATCATAAAAGTCTATAGTATGTGTTTACTCAAAAGAAGCTAAATCTCAAGTAGAGAAAATGGTTGGATCTTCTTAAGGACTATGACATGAGTCTTTACAGGAACTCAGGTAAAGCTAACATGGTTGTTGATGCTCTTAGCAGGTTGTCCATGGAGAGTTTGGCTCATGTGGATTAGAAGAAGTGGGAATTGTTAAAGGATATTCACCGCTTGGATAATCTTGGAGTTCGTCTCTTAGACTCCAATGATAGTGGTGTGATAGTACAAGGAGTGGTTCAGACATCTCTTAGTGTAGAGATCAAGGAGAAGCAAATGCTAGATCGTATCTTGATGTAAATCAAGAGTGATGTAGGTAAGGAAAGGTTGATGGTGTTTGAGATCAATGGGTGATAGTACCTTAAGGTTCCAAGGATAGTAATGTGTTCCTGATGTCAATTATTTATGACAAAGGTTTTTGGCTGAAGAGCATGAATTATGCTAGGTTGTTTATCCCAGTTTGACAAAAATATATCATGATCTCAAAGATATGTATTGGCGGAATAGTATGAATAGAGATATGGTTGATTTGTAATCAAATGCTTTTTGTGCAAATAAGTCAAAGTTGAGCTCATCAGGCTTGGTGTGTTGTACTAAGAAATAGAATTTTTAGAATGGAAATAGGAGGTATTCAATATGTATTTTGTTACCGGTCTTCCTTGGTCTTGGAATCAATTTGATTTGATTTGGGTCATCATGGATAGAATGACTAAGTCAGCTTATTTCTTACCGCTGTGGACTAACTTTTCGGCTAAGGACTATGCAAGGTTATACCTTCAGGAAATTGTAAAATTGCATAGGGTATAAGATTCGATTATCTCTAATCATGGTATGCAGTTTTCATCTCACTTCTGGTGGTCTTTCTAGAATGGGTTGGGTACTAACATTAGTCTGAGTATTGCTTTTCATTCATAGATGGATGGTCAAGAAGATTTGACTATTCAGACATTGGAGGATATGCTTCGGGCATGTGTGATTGTTTATGGCGGCAATTGGGTTGAGCATCCACCTCTGGTAGGAGCATCCACCTCTGGTAGAGTTTTCTTACAATAATAGGTTACCATTCTATTATTGGAATAGCCCCTTTTGAGGATTATATGGTAGGAGGTGTAGATCTCCCATTGGGTGGTTCAAGCTTGGTGAGGTTGAAATGTTTGGTCTGAATTTGGTTTATAAGGCCATGAAAAAAGTAAAGGTGATATGGGGTAGGCTTAAGGTTTCCCAAAGTCAGCAAAATTCCTATGAAGATGTAAGGTGTAGAGACTTAGAATTCAAGGTTGGGGATAAGGTATTTCTAAAGGTATCTCCCATGAAGAGAGTGATGCACTTTGGTAAGAAGGGGAAGCTCAGTCCTCGATATTTTTGTCCTTAAGTGATTTTGTAGAGCTTGGTAATATGGCATACGAATTAGAGTTGCCTTCTAGTTTGAGCTCCATTCAACCTGTATTTCATGTCTCTATATTGATGAAGTGTCTCGGTGATTGTTCTTTGGTGGCTTCTTTGGAAGGATTGGGTACCTCAGATTTTCTGTCTTATAAAGAGATCCCAGTTGAACATTGGATCGGCAAGTTTGTCGATTATGAACCAAGGATGTGGCCTCGTTTAAGGTTCTATGGCAAAACCACAAGGTGGAAGGGCTATGTGGGTAGCGAAAGTGGACATGAAGTCCAAATATCCATAATTGTTTTCTGCTTCAGATATTCATGCAGAAGATATGTGTTCTTGATCACATCTTTATTTTCTAACTTGGTTAAAGGTTGGATTAATATTTGATAATGTAAATGAATCTACTTGATTTCTTTGCATCTTTGTTAAAGGTAAGAGTAGAGGCATCTAAGGGGTGTAAATCGTGTTTGTACCTATCTTGTTCATCATTTGGGGAAGAATGATCCTAGTGTGGGACAAAACACCCTAGGTTTGGGACCCATAGAAAATTTTTTGGATTTTTGGGTTCTTGACAACATACGACTAGTGGGTACCATTCGTATAATGGGGTACGAGTGGTATGCCTTAGTCGTATGGTGACCAATGCTGGTTTGTGGGTTGGATTGGATTCTACAATGGGTATAACTTGGGTTGGTAAGAGTCGTATGTTAGGATACGGCTCGTTTGGTTTGGGTTTTTCATTCACTTAATTTTACACTTAGTAAAATAACTTGGATATGAGTACGAGTGGCTCACAATAAGCTGTAAGCCAGGGTACGAGTCATACCATAGACTTGTACGGTGGCCAGTGTTCAAACCTCTTGTGACTATATTCTGCCAGGGGTACCGGTCAAGGGGACTAATTGTATGCTTGGAAACAACTTAGTTTGGGTCAATGTATGTTGGATAGTGTTGGGTCTAAGGAGGGGGCCTAGGGTACGAGTGGTGGGTACAACTCGTAGTGGGAGGTATAACCGATATAGTATAGCCATACCCTATTATGGGATTTTTATGCAGTTTAAGTGGGGGCAATCTAGACATTTCTAGACTTAACCTATTAGGGCCCCATGACTTCTAAACAACTTGGGAGGTTATTTACCCTATTATTCTATCATTAATCACTTATAAAACTCTCTTAAACTCTCTACAGTTCTATCTAAGGCTCTTGGGTAAAGAAAGGCTAGGGTTTCACTAAGAATGTCTATTTGGGGCTTGTGTTGGTGATTTCTCTCCATCATCTTCATCATCTAAGGAAAGATACTTTTCCCTCATTGTTAGTTCCAACTAAATGCATATTTTATACAATGTTCTCATGGCATGATTATTGTATGATTTTGGGGTTTTCAAATATATGTTGGGGTTTTGGTATTAAATTCTTGGTCATGGTTTTCCTATGTCTTAATTATGTTTTTACATGCTTTAAAGGTGGTTTGGACAATTGGTTGCATGGAAATGGGCAATTGGTATTTGGATTTGATTTTGGAAACACTATGCCCCCAACATGTTTAACAAAATGCATATGATAATGTTTTTACTATATTATTGGACTTTTAATGGAACTATTGCATGGTATGATTTGGTAATGCAACCCTAAATGGTTCAAATGTTTGGAAGGGTTAAATAGAATTGTTTGGTGGTCATGGTTATGGTTAATTTAAACTTCCTTGTAGGGTACAATGGAATCCCCCAAGCATGCATGATAATAAACAACTTGTGAGGCACATAGGACTCCCCCAAGCAAACTTAATAATGGTATACTTGTGGGGTACATGATATTTCCCTAAGTTAACTTGTTAATGTAATCTATGGGTAACTTGATAATGTAATCTATGGGAACATGGGAATACCGTCACATTAAAAGGTTGGCTAAGGACATTGCTTTCAAGCTATAATCAGTATGATGATACCACTTCTTATAGCCTTGGTTAATAATAATGGAGTAATGGTTTTTTTGGTTGGAAATAGTTTTATTTAGGCAATGATGGTAGGGTATGATAGCTAAACGTGAATGTCAAGACCCGGCCCGAGGCCCTGGACGTGACGTGCATCCCGAACCACACAGGCCTGATATACCCTTGTCTCTTCCCAACCCACTAGTGATATTGTCCGCTCTGGGCCTAGGCCCGCACGGATTTAAAATGCGTCACTAAGGAGTAAGGCTTTCTCACTTATATACCCAGCATCTCTCCTATGCTTTGCCGATATAGGACCCCTTCCTAAGTTGGGGTGTTACATACACCACTCCTTACGGACTCAGCATCCTCGCTGAGGTTTGCCCCACCGAATGGGATTTGCCTACACTCAGGATTGAGGTTTGCCTAGTCTTACCGGTATTCGCCTACACTTAGTTTGAACTCTAGCCCACATCGACAGGGATGAAATAGGAGCGGCTCTGATACCATTCTGTCATGACCCAGCCCGAGGCCCTGGACGCGACGGGCATCCCAAAACACACAGGCCTGAGATACCCCTGTCTCTTCCTAAACCACTAGTGATATTGTCTACTCTGGGCCTAGGCCCGCAAGGATTTAAAATTCGTCACTAGGGAGTAAGGCTTTCTCACTTATATACCCAGCATCCGTCCTATGTTTTGCCAATGTGGGACTCCTTCCTAAGTTGGGGTGTTACAGTGAAGGTGCGAGTCCAATGGAAAGAAATTGGAAACTCATGTTTGCCGACATGAGGGATTGGTCATGGCGACCAGATATGATACTATAAGGTACATGGGAATCCTCTAAGTACAGTGTACATAGAGAGCGAAGGGTACTAGGGAATCCCCTACTCTTATGGGATCTCTGTTTCATGCAACTACATGCATCGAGGTTCGCTTAGGGGATTACACTAGACTCATGTAGACCGTGGTTGGTTCTAGGATGGTTAAGCTATACATACCCAGGTTAATGATTTTAAAGGCATGCTAAACCCTGTTCCCTTTCCCGGCATGGTTATATAGATATATGGTTTGCATGTATATGGTTGGTTTACTTCATTTTTCTAGCTGGCATTATTTTATGATTATCCTGAGTACTTTTTAGTGTTTACTCTCTAATCTATCCTCAGGTGGTTGTATCCCCACGTATGTAACGCCCCGAGATCCTATCCCGAGACGTCACACGATGCTTATGGACCCGAAGGACCACAATCTAACCCTTTTCTGATATCTATGCCTGTACACAGCATAATATCTGAAAAAAATGTGGAAAGTTGCCATAAGGTTCAACACATCTATGCATACTCAAAATTGAAACAAGAATACTAATACATCCGTCTGAAAAGCCTCTAACTGTCTAAACTGTGGAGTTGATGGGACATGTCCCCAACTAACTCCATCAACTGAAAATAAACAAAGTCTGAAACAATAGTAGTAAATTGAAACTCATCCTAGAAAGAAGATGACTCACTTCTACTGCTGCTGAATGGGACCAAACTGCTGAGGATAAACTGGATCTTGTGCATCTGAACCTATGGTGTCAAATAAAACACCATAGCGCAAATGCGTCAGTACAAAAATGTACCGAGTATGTAGATGGGATAGGCTAATGCAAAGGTTCATGCATGCACAATATCTAAACTGAATAATCATAAAAATGTCATATGAGAACACATACATGAATGCACAGAACATGAACACAATTATCATAACTCTAGATACTGAAACTCAGATACCATTTTACTGTAGACTAAACTCACTACTGACACTGAGATACTGAATCACTAACTCATCTGATACTGATAACTGAGGATTTGGATGTGCTTACATCAATGACTGAATTCTTGGACTTACTTCTTTCGACTGACAGGATTATAGATCAACCTTTCTAACAGATGATTTTGGAAGTTTTATCAATGATAAGAAATATGATTATATCTAAATCTGACAACAAATAACTGTATGTGAGACCAATTCTATCTGATAGGATGGCCCATAAATCAATGGAACTATCTGAGTTCCTCATAATGATAGATGACTGTATCTGAGAGTCCTGATTTCTGAAGACTGATTCTGAAACTGAGACTGAATCTGAAACTAAAACTATGAAAAGTAGTCACTTAACCGACATGCCCTGATCTACCACATATGGGGTCCAACCTGTGCCCCAGTTGGAAGGGTGTCATTACCGTGCCACTGGTAAAGACAACTCTATGTGACCCTCATCTAGCAGGTCCTCAAACGAGAACAATTGAGCCCTCATCTAGCAAGTCAAGCCATCTCATCTACCCTTATCTAGCAGGTATGATATCTCTCATCCACCATTAACTAACAGGTGTGATGTCTCAACCTATGCTGGCTACATAGTTCTGGAGTACAAGGATTGCTTCTAAGAATCACACCCTCTACTAGTAGGTGAGTTCCCATCCTTGAGCTCACTTGGTGATAGTTTCTACTCCCAACTGAAAGACTCAAAACTGAATTCTTAACTGAACACTGGTTGAACTGAATCTGACACTGATAATATTACTCAAAAGGTCTAATTAAGTTATGCTGAGATAACTTGGTTCCGTATCTGACGGAAAAGATATCGAATCATGGAATCTGACTGACGATATTACTCGAATCGCTTCGGAGATTAGGATTAAATCACTTGAATACTATTAGAACTGAGCTGATTACAGGTCTGAGGCTAGATTACTAGCAATAAAGATTATAGAGATAACTAAGATTATTGAGCTTTATTAAGCTTCACACTTGTCTGAGGATACAGAGTTCTACAGTTCACTGAGTTTTGAGAATCATGGCTCGATTGGAATTATCGAGAAACTGACATGGTCTCTAGATAACAGCTTTATTTTTTGGTATAAATAACCCCAGGACTCGATAACATAAAAGTAAGACATAATCATTCTTCATCACAAATCATTCATGCATCATCATGGTCATTCATTCATCACTACAATCATTCATTCATCATTACAAGCATTCATTCATCATTACAATCATTCATGTATCATCAAAATCGTTAAAGCATCACTTCAAGTAGTTGGGCATCATAACATACTTTCCTCAAGATCCTTAGGATATCACAATAAGCATTTAGGAAACATAGACCTCTAATCATCATCACAATCGCAAAAGGGTCACTCTAAACCTTTAAGGATCATAAACATTGGTTCACCATCATATACTAGCCTAGGGTAGACATGCTATTAGATTATACCCCATTCAATGAGATCTTACATCATTTACTTCATACCTATATCGGTCTTGTCATGTATTTGGATATCACTTGATTTGGGGGAAACCTCATACTAACACGTCACTATTTACTTGCTAACCACTTGACATATATTAAAAGCTTAGCACATATCAAAGAGTAGAAAATTGGGGAATTTACAACCATCATATCTCAACTTGTTCACTAGGGTATTTCAACAACCACTAGACAGGATCGATTTTACACCTACTTGGGGATTTCATGCTATCTTGGCACATTTCACTCACTAAGGCATTTTATAAAACACTAGGCATGCATGGACAAGCTCTCAATTTGGGGTTTCCTATTCAACATACTATAGTGGCCCTTATGCTTCACCTAAGCTCTTTATCAAACCTATGGGGAACGTTCTTCACTTATTCAACCATTTTTACATCCAAAACTCATGAACACATCACATGGAAAAACAACTTCAAGAGGATCTATCACAAACATCACATGAATTCCATATACTAGGATCAAAGCTCATAAATTTTGTAGGCAAACATAAATCAAAACTCAAAAACACATTAAACATCCATTTCAACTCATAAACATAAAAATCTTTTAGTTTTAAAAAGGGTTCTTGAGCCTCTTGGATGAAAGGAACCCAAGAATCAACATCTACATACCTTAACCTTTGAAATTGGATGAACTTTAGTGCTTGAAACTTTATCCACACTTGAAATAAATAAATTCTTGAAGTCCACACTATGAGGAACGTGATTCTTGAAGAAACCTTGAAGAATTTATGGAGAATTTTGGAAGATTAGGGTTCTTGAATGAAACCCTAGATATTCTTGAGAGAACTGGAAAAGAAAATGATGGAAGTAGGGTTTGAATAAGGGTTTCTCATATTTATAGAGGCTCAAAAAAGGTAAAAATGACCAAAATACCCTCGCAAAAACGTCCTTGAATTGCTGGAAAAATATACTTGACACCATCCGTGACAGGCCGTCAGGTCCGTGATAGGCCGTCACGAATGGTCGTCACAAAAGGGGTCCAAATTCTTGATTTTCTTCCCAAGGCTGACAATGTTGTTAGAAATGTCGTCAGAATGTGACAACATCATCAAAAAGGTTGTCAGAAATGTGATAGCCCATCAGATACGTCGTCACCGTTTTCCATCTTGACATGCTGGAGTAAAATGAGCATAACTCTTTTCTCTAATATCATATTTAGGCAAAATTGGTATTGTTGGAAAGCTAATTCAAATATATTTCATTTGATATATAGAAATCCACCCAGTTATTCATATACAACTAGTTATGCTCAATTTAAGTTGACCCAAATTTTAACGGTCACTAAAACTTGAACGATAGGAAAGTTTTCAACTCATTCATGAGTTAGGGTACCTCTATGATATTAATTCATGCTCAAATAGATTCCCACACGATTCAAAGTATTTCATACTTGAGAGAATATTTCTTAAACATTTTGAGTCGGATTTTCACTTTACCAAATACACTCTAAGGCTCGGATTGGAAGAGGATTTTGCGGGGCATTACATTATCTCCCCCTTGAGAACATTCGTCCTCGAATGTTGTTTGATAGACTGAGAATACGGATCAACAAAACTTTCTCAAGAAATGAAAACATCTCAAAT
Source organism: Capsicum annuum (assembly GCF_002878395.1). Classification (NCBI taxonomy): domain Eukaryota; kingdom Viridiplantae; phylum Streptophyta; class Magnoliopsida; order Solanales; family Solanaceae; genus Capsicum; species Capsicum annuum. The sequence goes on from NC_061111.1 coordinate 127,454,524, forward strand.
CAGGACTACGCAACTGGAACGACTGACATATAGAGTTCTCACACTGGGTATGCATATATGATGCATGGAATACTCGACTAATGATACTCATAGCTAAATTCTCATAATAAACATGAATATCTGATGCATGGACTCATAACTGGGATGATCTCATGAATACATGACTAAACACATGCTGACAAGCTGAACTCTTTCTACTAAATGCGCATATCTAATGCATGAATGTTCGGCTAAGCTGACTTTTGAAAGCCCGACTTGACAATGCAACAATGATTGATGCTAACTTTATAAGGAAAATCTGAACATGCATTGAGATGAATCTAATGGCATGAAACATCATAATACCATGGGGTATCTCCCTCTTAGGACTCTATGTCCCTCTAAACGCACTTCGCTAAAATACTGGAGCGATGCGCGGGGCACTTGCAGACTAGGTCATAATTGACTGATCAAGATCTAAAACTTATGCATGACTCATGCTAACATATAAGCTCAAAATGAGAGCAAAGGATCTATAAATGCATAACATAAAGATGAAGCGCTCATAACATACCCGGGTCAATTTCAGGGGATCTTTCCCGATCAAAGCGAGCCTGAAGTGCATACAATCTATTATGAGCTGAAGGAAGACTATGCTGACTTCGGTGACCTGGCTTAGGACAGTCTCAAACTTTGTGACCTGTCTCACCATATCCAAAGCACACATCACTACCGGCTCTACATACACCCTTATGATTCTTACCATATTCTTTACACAACGGGTAGGTACGAACACCACTAGTACTACTCTGGGATTTGGAGTTTGGCTCTCCCTCAAATCTAACACCCTCAAATGTAGATACGAGTACACTAGCTGAAGATGGAGCTGGAACTAAAAATCTTTAACCATACTAAGAACTACTACCACCTTGAGACCTTGACTGTGAGAAACCATGACTACCTGTCTTGGCTTTCTTACTCCCTCTCTCTCTCTCTCTTCTTTATCTTATCTGCCTTAATCTGTTACACATGAATCATTAGCCTAGAAAGATCCACATCTCTATTAAGCATGGAAAATCTACACTCTTTTAACACATCACTTCATACCCCAGTCAAAAACTTACTCATACCCGCTCTAGGGTCAGCTATCAAGTCGGGAGCATACTTAGCTAATTGGTTAAACTTAAGACAATACTCTTTCAATATCATGGATCCTTGACTTAGGTCCATAAACTCTTCCACCTTAGCTTCTCTCATTTCTAGAGGGAAAAACCTATCTAGAAAAGCACTCTGAAACTCTAGCCAAGTCATGGAAGCTGCATTCTCCCCTCTACTTTTCTTCCACATCTCTGCCCAATCATGAGCAATATCTTTCAACCTATAAGATGCTAACTCAACACTCTCCTTCTCTGACACATGCATAATCTGGGTGATCTTCTTTACCTCCTCAAGAAATAACTTTGGATCTTCACCTACTACTGATCTAAAGAATTCAGGCGGGTTCATTTTCATGAAGCTTCTAATCTTGGCTGTGGCAGAATTCCAATCTTACTAAGGTGGGACTGCAGCCTGATGGTTGCCATGAACATTAGTCACCACCTAGGCTAGCGCCTAGAAATCTGCCCGAAACTCTGCATGTGACACACTCTGATTTTCAGGATCTACTGGCTGAGAGAGCTGATCATCAACCCTATGGACAAAGTCTCTGTGAGAAGGCATACTCTATGAATAAAAAAATGAAGTAGATTAGACTGAGGATCAACTTGAGCTCATGCTAACTCATACGAAATGATCACTGAAAGAAGAGGAACTACTCCTAAGAATATCCTATAGCCTCTTGTACATAAATGTGGTGCGCTACACACCCATGTACAAGACTCTACTAGATGTGGCTTTTCAAACTCCCTAGGATATTCTTGAACCTTAGGCTTTGATACCAAGTTTGTAACGCCCCGAGATCCCATCCCGAGATGTCACACGGTGCTTATAGACCCGAAGGATGACAAGTTAACCCTTTTCTGATATCTCTACCTGTACACTACATAATATCTGGAAAAAATATGGAAACATTCCATAAGGTTCAACACATCTATACATACTCAAAACTGAAAACTAAATACTAATACATTCGTCTGAAAAGCCTCTAACTGTCTGAACTATAGAGTTGATAGGACATGTCCCCAACTAACTTCGTCAATAGAAAATAAACAAAGTTTGAAACAATAGTAGTAAGCTGAGACTCGTCCTCAAAAGAAGAGAACTCACTACTACTGTTGCTGACAGGGACCAAACTGCTGAGGATAAACTAGATCTTGTTCCTCTGAACCTATGGTGTCAAATAAAACAACATAGCGCAAATGCATCAATACAAAAATATACCAAGTATGTAGACGGGGTAGGCTAATGCAAGGGTTCATGCATGCACAATATCTAATCTGAATAGTCATGAAAATGCCGCATGAGAACACATACATGAATGAACACATACATGAATGCACAGAACATGAACACAATTATCGCAACTCTAGATACAGAAACTCAGATACCACTTTACTGCAGACTAAACTCACTACTGACATTGAGATATAGAATCACTGAATCATCTGATACTGATAACTGAGGATCTGGATGTGCTTACATCAATGACTGAATTCTTGGACTTACTTTTTTCTACTGATAGGATTAGAGATCAACCTTTCTAACAGATGATTTCAGAAGCTTTATTAATGACAAAAAATATGATTATATCTGAATCTGACAACAAGAATACTCAATAGAAATCTGATACTATGATCAAGCCTGTCTGATAGCAAGTCTCTGAATATAATATCAAATAACTGTATGTGAGACCAAGTATATCAGATGGGATGGCCCACAAATCAATGGAACTATCTAGGTTCCTCACAATGATAGATGACTGTATCTGATAGTCCTAATTTCTGAAGACTGATTCTAAAACTGAGACTAAATCTGAAACTAAAATGTGGGAAGTAGTCACTTAATTGACGTGCCCCGATCTACCACATGTGGGGTCCAACCTGTGCCCCAGTGGGAAGGGTGTCATTACTGCGCTATTGGTAAAGATAACTCTATGTGACCCTCATCTAGCAGGTCCTCAAACAAGAATAGTGGAGCCCTCATCTAGCAGGTCAATCCATCTCATCTACCCTTATTTAGCAGGTATGATGTCTCTCATCTACCCTCAATTAACAGGTGTGATGTCTCAACCTACGCTGGCTACGTAGTTCTGGAGAACAAGGATTATTTCTAAGAATCACACCCTCTACTAGTAGGTGAGCTCTCATCCTTGAGCTCGCTAGGTGCTAGTTTCTACTCCCAACTGAAAGACTCATAACTGAATTCTCAACTAAACACTGGCTAAACAGAATCTAACAGTAATCATGTTACTCAAAAGGTCGGACTAAGTTATGTTGAGATCACTTGGTTCCGTATCTGATGGAAAAGATATTAAATCATGGTATCTGACTGACGATACAGAGCTTGAAGAGATTACTCAAATCACTTTAATATTTGGATTGAATCACTTGAATAATATTAGAACTGAGCTGATTACAAGTCTGAGGCTAGATTACAAGCGATATAGAGATTACAGAGATAATTGAGATTACTTAGCTTTATTAAGCTTCGTACTTGTCTGAGGATACAGATTTCTATAGTTCACTGAGTTTTGAGAATTATTGCTCGATTAGAATTATCAAGAAACTGACACGAGCTCTAGATAATAGCTTTATTTTTGGGTATAAATACCCCTAGGACTCAATAACATAAAAGTAAGACATAATCATTCTTCATCACAAATCATTCATGCATCATCACGGTCATCCATTCATCACTAGAATTATTCATTCATCATTGCAAGAATTCATTCATCATTACAATCATTCATGTATCATCACAATCATTAAAGCATCACTTCAAGTAGTTGGGCATCATAACATACTTTCTCTCTCAAGATCCTTAGGACATGGCATTAAGCAGTTAGGAAACATAGACCTCTGTTCATCATCACAACTGCAAAAGGGTCACTCCAGACCTTTAAGGATCATCAACATCGGTTCACCATTATCTACTAGCCTAGGGAAGACATATTATTACATTATACCCCATTCAACAAGATCTTATATCAAGTACTTCGTACCTATATCGATCTTGTCATGTATTTCGATTTCACTTGATTTGGGGGAAACTTCATACTAACATGTCACTATTTACTTGCTAACCACTTGACATATATAAAAATCTTATCATATATCAAAGAGCACAAAATCAAGGAATTTACAACCGTCATATCTCGACTTGTTCACTAAGGTATTTCAACAACCACTAGACAGGACCGATTTTACCCCTACTTGGGGATTTCATGCTATCTTGGCACACTTCACTCACTAAGGCATTTTACCAAACACTAGGCATGCATGGACTAGCTCACAATTTGGGGTTTTCTATTCAATATACTATAACGTCCCTTATGCTTCACCTAAGTTCTTTATCAAACCTATGGGGAACATTCTTCACTTATTCAACCATTTTTACACCCAAAACTCATGAACACATCACATGGAAAAACAACTTCAAGAGGGTCTATCAAAAACATCACATGAATTCTACATACAAGGGTCAAAGCTTATAAATTTTGTAGGCAAACATAAATCAAAACTCAAAAACACATTAAACATCCATTTCAACTCATACAAATCATCTACAACTCATAAACATAAAAATATTTTAGTTTTAAAAAGGGTTCTTGAGCTTCTTCGATGACAGGGACCTAATAATCAACATGTAATACCCCAGGAAATTTTTTGTTGAAATTTTATGCGTAAACATGTTGGGTTCTAACTTCTAGAATGAATTAAAAATTTTCCATATGGAATGTATTATATTATGACCCACCATTGTGTAGAGTATCTAATAAGCTTTCCAACGATATATGGATCATCCAAAATAGACACTCCAGCGACGAGTTATGAACATTCCGATCGAACCGTGAATAGTAGTGAACAGTAAAACGTGAAGGGAAAAGTACTGAGGACTGGCGTATTTTTTCTCCAACTTTAAATGATCATAACTCCTTGTACATAATGAACTGCATGATCTACTATATATCAAGGGAAAGCTCTGCGAGTCCTCTTTCCAATGAAATTAGTTTCATCCAATTTGTCTATTGGAGCAAAAAGTTATGGTCGATCTACTTCAGCCTATCAAAAGTGAATTTTTGGGTCAACTTCAAATGGCCATAACTCCTTGTACATAATGATCTAGGTGAGATACTATATATCAATGGAAATATATGAGAGTCCTCTTTCTAATGAAATTGGTTTCATCCAATTTGGATATCGGAGTAAAATGTTATGGTTGATCTACTTCAGACTATCAAAACAGTCCATCAAAGGACAGATTCGAGAATTATTTGATTTTTAGGGGCATTTTGGTCATTCTCCCACCCAAAATCCATCCAAATCTATATTAAAGCCTATTACAAGTATTATATGTTATATTTCATCAAATTCCCTCAAAAAGAAAACCCTAAGCTCCTACATCCAACTTCAAGAACCTCCAAAGTTCACTATTAATTCTACAAATTTATTCAAGATTCCAAGATCCTAGTCCAAGAACTCTAAGAACCATCATTCAAAGGCACGATTAACAACTCAAAAATGAGTATCGATCTAAAGTTCATCATTCAAGGTATGTGGGGTTTTTCAGCAAAAACTCTCTTTCGTTCTTGTACCCAAAAGTAATTTTCTTTACAAAGGCATGATTTTTGTTTGATTTTTATGGATTTGAAGCATGAACCCATATCTTATGATGAATATTATGAAATATTGATGTTTATGATTTTGAAAGATGAATTTACATGTGTGAAGATATAAAGCATGAATCTTGAACAATATTTATCATGATTTTGATATTTGGGTCGTGAATCTCCATTGGAAATTGTGTTTTTTTAGAAAGTGTGTGTTATAAGCACGTTGATATTGAATATTTTAGATATTTTGAATGATTTGACCTTTTGGTCTTAATGGACTTATTTTAAACTCGAGTGTGAAAGAAATCCATAACGTGGTTGATTTTGATAGATGGGAAGTATGATGGCTCCCGATGTATATTTATATGTTACTGAAATTGTTTTGTTGTGGATTGTCTTTGAAATGATCTGAGCTAAGTTCGGGATAAATCTTTAGCACCGAGTGGAGGTATAAAGCGACCTTACTTTCCTAGAACTACGTGCCCCCGTAGGAGTGAGCCTGAGGCTGATTTATATAGTGATCACTAGTTTATGTGGATTTAATATCAATAGTTCTACTCTGATGGCAAGGATAGGACGGATCTCCCCAATGTGGGTTGTACGTTGGACTCCATGTAGCTCACATGGTTTATGTTGGGTATAGGATCTCCCAGTGTATGTGTGTTTCCTTGTGTCTATGGTGATTAGTGAAGTGATTTGAAAGTGGAATTGTGAAAGTTATTCTTTCAAAAGATTTAAATGATATTTACATTTTGAGAATTGATATTCTTGATGAACTGAAAGTGATTGACAAATTATATGATGACTCATATGTGTTATTGTACTTATTTCATCCTCTCATGATTATGATGATTTTCTTCAGGCTATGTGAGTTTTTCATACATCCTGCATATTTATTATAAATATTTATGATGATGATGCTTATATAACTGCATACACCCCCATATACTCGGTTCCTTTCCATGGTACTTACCCACATCTTCAGATGTGGGCTAAATTTTCTCAGAATATAGGTTCAGGTGCTCAGTTCTAGGTTCGACAGTGATTCTTCAGGCACGCTGTTCTACATCCTATATTGTGGTGAGACCTCATGTTTCGAGGATGTGATGTCTGATGTTGGTTTCATAGAATTATTTACATTTGATAACTGAGTATGAGTCAGTTGGGGCATGTCTCAATATTTTGCTGGTTTTATTGATTTTCTTAGAGGCTTGTCAGACTAGTATAGATGTTGGGAGTTGACTAATAAGTCATATTTTGTTATCTTTCTAAAATTCTTTTATTCTTGGATGATGATTACTCTGTTGATATTTGGGGGTTATTTATGGAAACCCCATTGATTTTTGTTGAACTAAATGAAAATAGCTCAAAGGGTTAGCTTGGGGCTACTCATAGCCTCAAGCACTGTTTGATGCTCCGGGACCCATTTTTTGGGGCGTTACAAATTGGGTATCAGAGCCTAAGGTTTTAAGGTATCCTAGGGAGTGTGAAAAGCCACGTTAAGTAAAGTCTTGATCATCGGTGTGTAGTGCACCACATCTATGAGAAAGAGGCTAGAAGATATTTTAGGAAAAAGTGTGATTCCTTCTTTCAGAAGTCTATCGTGCTTAAAGTATCTCTCTCTACTATTGATTCGTGCTCGCCTCTTTTAGAAATATGCCTCCACGTTGAGAAAGAAGAAATAATGATGGTCAACAACCTCAACCCGCTGACCTATTGAATGAAAATGTGTCTTATGCTAAAATTTTGGGCAGCCTTTCAGGCGATGGCCCAAGCTGTTACTGCAAATATTCAGGCCAACCTGGCCCTGAATCCACAGCAGCAGAGAGGTAATTTAGGTGTTGCCAAGATCTGTGACTTTATGCGAATAAATTCGTCGGAATTCTATCGGTCCAAGTCTGATGAGGATCCATGGTTATTTTTAGAGGAGGTGCGAAAGATTACTCAGGTGATGCATGTATCTGAGGAACATAGTGTGGAGTTAGCTACGTATAGGTTGAAAGACCTTGCTTATGACTGGGTTGTTTCTTAGAGGAAAGGTATAGGTGAGAGAGCTGTCTCTACAACTTGGCAAGAGTTTCAGGATGCATTCCTGGATAAGTTTTTCCCTTTGGAGATGAGGGAGGTGAAGGTGGAAGAGTTTATGAACCTATAACAGGGTTCTATGACTATTAGGAAGTACTGTCTAAAGTTCAATCAGTTGGCCAAGTATGCTCCTGACTTAGTGGCTGATAATCGGGCTAGTATGAGTAAGTTTGTGACTGGAGTATCTAGTTATGCGGTTAAGGAGTGTAGGTCTACTATGCTGAATAGTGACATAAATATTTCTAGGCTGATGACATATGCGTAACAGAATGAGGGAGACAAGATTAAGGAGAGAGATAGAATAAGATGGAATAAGAGAGCTAGGTTCGAGTAGCATGGATAAGGTCAGACTAGATCGCAGGGAGGGAGTCGCCTTCAGTATCAGGATTATTTGTCTATGCAAGCACCGTCATCTGCTAGTACTCCCGTGCCTATAGGTAGGTAGGATCAAGGTAGCAGGTCATATGCATCCAGGTCCCAGTACAGTGCTGGCAGTAAGCCAAATCATCCCCTGTGTCCTAAGTATGGTAGGGCTCATTCGGGTGAGTGTTGGGGTGAGAAGAGAGGTTGTTTCCGGTGTGGTGACATGGGTCACAAAGTTAGAGATTGTCCACAGGATGGACAAGGGCGTCGTGAATATCGCCCTCAGACCCAGACTCAGGCTGTTAGTGCTCCAGTTCCATCGACTCGCCCAGCCCCAGCTCAGGGTGCCTCTTCTAGCAATGCTAGCGTGCAGTGCCAGAATAGATTCTATCCTTTACCGTCCCTCCAGGAATAGGAGGACTCTTCCAATGTTGTTACTGGTATGTTTTGTATATTTTAGTTTGATGTGTATGCTTTGTTGGATCCTGGATCCAGTTTCTCATATGTTACACCTTTGATTGCTGTGAATTTTGAAATAAGTCCTGAGATTATTCCTGAACCAATCCTAGGTTCTACCTCAGTGGATGGTTCGATTGTTGCCCAGAAAGTGTATAAAAAGTGTCCTGTTACCATTCTTCATAGAGTCTTATTGGCTGATCTGATTGAGTTAGACATGGTAGATTTTGATGTAATTTCTGAGTATGGACTGGCTGTATTCTTCTTATGCCTCTATTAATTGTCGGACCCGAGTGGTCAACTTTCAGTTTCTGGGTGTATCCGTGTTTGAGTAGTCTGGGAATTCTGTGTCACCCAAGAGTCATTTTATCTTTTACCTCAAAGCTAGAAAGCTTATTTCCAAAGGGTGTATTTACCATTTGGTTAGATTCAAAGACACTAAACCTGAGACTCCAACTCTCCAGTCTGTTAACGTCGTCAATGAGTTTTTTGATGTCTTTCTGGATGATCTCCCAGGGATACCTCCTGATAGAGAAATAGAGTTTGGGATTGATCTTCTTCCTGATACTCAGCCCATTTCTATTCTTTTTTATCATATGGGCCCTGCAGAACTTAAGAAGTTGAAAGAGCAACTCAAAGATCTACTAGATAAGGGTTTCATAAGGCCCAATATTTCTCCTAGAGGTGCTCCTGTGTTGTTTGTGAAAAAGAAAGATTGCTCTTTCCGTATGTGCATTAACTATCGCCAACTGAATAAAGCACTGTCAAAAATAAGTGCTCCCTTCCGAGAATAGATAATTTGTTTGACCAATTACAAGGTGCAAGTTATTTCTCAAAGATAGACCTTTGTTTTGGCTATCATAACTCAAAGTAAGGGAGTGTGACATCCCGAAAACTGTTTTTCGAACTCGTTATAGCCATTTTGAGTTCCTTGTTATGTCTTTTGGGTTAACTAATGCCCCAGCAACTGTCATGGACCTCATGAATCGAGTGTTCAGACCATATCTGGATATGTTTGTCATAGTGTTCATTGATAATATACTAGTGTACTCCCGTAGTGAGGATGAACATTTTGATCATCTTTGAACTGTCTTGTAAACCCTTAGAGATCACAAGTTGTTTGCCAAGTTCAGTAAGTGTGAGTTTTGGCTAAGGTCAATTGCTTTTCTGGGTCATATCATTTCTTTTGAGGGCATTAGAGTTGATCCCCAAAATACCGAAGCTATTAGAAATTAGCCTAGACCTATTTCTCTGACTGATATCCAAAGTTTCTTGGGTTTAGCTAGCTATTACCGTTGTTTTATTGAGGGTTTCTCCTCTATAGCGTCTCCTAAGACTTTGTTGACTCAAAAAAAAGTAAAGTTCTTGTGGTCCAAATCTTGTGAGAAGAATTTTCAGGAGTTGAAAACTCGACCCACTTCAGCCCCTATTTTGACTTTGCCTGATGGTGTAGATGGTTTTTTGGTGTACTGTGATGTGTCGAGAGTTGGTTAGGTTGCGTATTGATGCAGAAGGGTAAGGAGATAGCTTATGCTTCTAGACAGTTAAAACCCCATGAGAAAAATTACCCCATCCATGACCTTGAGTTGGCTTCTGTTGGGTCGATTGGTGGAGTAGCATGAAGAAAGATATAAAAGCATCTGTAGCTAAGTGTGCAACATGCCAACAGGTTAAGGTTGAACACCAAAGACCTGGTGGTATGATACAAGAGTTTAGTATTCCCACCTAGAAGTAGGAAGAGATAAATATGGACTTCGTGATTAGTTTACCTCCTCCCTGATGCCATCATGATTCCATTTGGGTTGTGATTGATAGGTTGACTAAGTCTGCTCATTTCTTGCCTATTCATACTTCATATACTGCTGAGGATTACGCTAGATTGTATATCCGAGAGCTAGTCAGACTGCATAAAGTTCCCTTGTCTATCATTTCGGATAGGGGTACTCAGTTCACTTCACAATTTTGGAAAGCTTTTCAGAAGGTTCTTGGTACCCAAGTGCTTTTGAGTTCTGCTTTTCATCTGCAGACCGATGGTCTGGCTGAGCGGACCATCCAGACCTTAGAAGATATGTTTAGAGCTTGTTCACTTGAATTTAAGGAAAGTTGGGATGATCACTTATCGTTGATAGAATTTGCTTACAATAACAGTTTCCACTCTAGTATTGGCATGGCTCCGTTTGAAGCCTTATATGGGAGTAAGTGTATATCACCCATAGGTTTATTCGAGGTGGGTGAAGCAGCTGTGGGTGGTCCTGATTCGGTATTTGAGGCTATGAAAAAAGTTAAGTTGATTAAGGAAAGGTTGAAAACTGCGCAGAGTCGTCAGAAGTCATATGCGGATGTTAGAAGGAGAGACCTTGAGTTTGAAGTTGGTGACCTAGTGTATCTAAAAATTTCACCCATGAGAGGGGTGAAGAGATTTGGAAAGAAGGGGAAGCTTAGTCCCCGTTATGTTGGTCCTTACCAACACGGCTAAGAATTTTGTAAGGACCAACATAACGGGG